>NW_026854782.1:0-104645 GCF_026571515.1 Ruditapes philippinarum | reverse complement strand
CTGTCCTGTGTTTTGTATTGGGGCCGCCTGGGCTTTTGCAACTTGTTCTTCGTTGGCTGGGTCATGTGGGGTTGGTTCATTGAGCATTTATCTTGTTTATCATATATTTTTGAAAACATCGGCGATTAGGAAAATTTTTAGGGGAAACTAATGACCAACTTCAAGGGAGAAATTTTTTAATTTGATAATCTGAAAAACTATCCAATATTTTTTTGGTATCATTGAAAAAAATTAAACAAATTTTTCATTTTCAACAAAAACTTGCAAGATTTGCAAAAATAGGATTTTAAAAAGCGGCCACCGAAGATTTCCTTTCCCCGGAAATCAAGAAAAATTCTTTTACGTAGCACATAATGTACCAATCTTTTAAAGGTATTTTCAGTATGAATAAAAACTTTTTTGGCACTTGTTTAATTATTCCCTCATGTACAGACTCAATCAACCGAGTCTGCAATTCTTATGTAATTTTTTTGTGATTAATGCTTCCGGGGTTCATTTGTTTTCCCAGTTTTTATAACTTCACAACAGCCAAGGTGTCAAGTGCCGTTGTTGGCAGCCTGTAAAAAGTTGTCCCCTTACTTCATTCCTAGTGTTGTTATATTTTTCTGGTCCTTTCAGGAAATCATTTGATTGCCCAAGCCTATTAAAGTGTTGAGAATTGGGAGCCGTTCAAGCCGGTGCTAGGGGGCCGTGAGGGATGGTGGCACTTCATTTTTCCCCTCATGTACAGATCAATTAAAACCCGAGTCTGCAATTTCCTTAGTAAATTTTTTGGTGATTTATGCTTTCCGGGGACACTTTTGTTTCCAGATTTTTTAATTTAATACTTGTTCAAAGCTCGTTCTTCCCACTGTCTTCCCAATATTTCATTTTTTTTTTTTGAAAAAAGATTTTAAGGGGAAGCGATGCGATTTTTTTTCCGAATATTGAGTGGTGGTTTTTAAAGATGAAAAAAATAAACAACGATTAAGGGTTTGAAACAAAATTTTTTAATAACTTCTATATTAGTAACGTCCCTGAGGACCTTTTTTGTGGTGCAAAAAGGTCCATGGATTAAATTTTATTACCAATGTAAGCCTAACTGGTTTGAAGTTTCAAAAATTTTGGGTAGAATGTCAAATCTGGTACGTTTTTGAGAAATCCAAGATGGCGCCAATGAATGACCGCCAAATTTATTGAAAAATGGCTAAATACGTTTATATCTGATAAAATTATTTTTCCCTTTTGGGTTATTTATTTTAAAGTATAAATGATATCAGGAACTTCACAATCCTTTGGAACAAAATAAAAATTGGGAGACATTTCCATTTTTTTTTCATAATTTCTCTGAATTTCATAGATTAAATTTTGCTAAAAAAATTGATGAAAAAAAAATCAAAAATTTGATCTGGGGGGTGACATTTTTTCCTACCAGCTAAGGAATTAGCGGTTTGTAAATGAAATATTTTTACCAAATACTACAAAGACTTGAAACAATATCAATACTAATATCCCCTTAGTTTTTTATCTTTAAATTGTGAAAAGAATGTGAATTAAATGAACTATTCTTTAAAGTGGGTTGGGGAAAACGAAAATTAAAGTCTCAGTATTTTTTTTGTTAACTGGGTTTTGTTATGATAATTTAAAACTATTGAATAGTCACATGTATTGCCACTTTGGCAATTCCTTGAGTTATAAATAATTTTAAGTAATCTTAGACTGGGATATTTTGTTTATCAAATATTTAAATGTTATGTTGCCATGGAAAACGGTGAAAAATAAAATGAAAGCACACCTAAAAACGTTATTGAAAACTTTCCCTTTTAGCATTATAAGATGTTGATAAAATGACAACAGACTTAAAAATAAATAATCTGTGCACATTGCCTTTTGGTAACAATTGAAAAAATAGCAAATTATCAACACAGATAACAGCCCAATATTTTGGGAAATTAGATGAATAAATTTATTTCAAGCATTTGCAATCATGCATTTGCTTTTTTCAATCTGCTTTACATAGAAAAAGGTCTGTAAAATGTGCCATGTTGTTATTTTAGAAAGGATAATTTATAGTTGATTAATAAGGGGTCTTAAGGTAACGAAATGTATATAAACATTATCAAATGTTTGAAACTGTAAACTAAGGGTTTAAACATTTAAGAACTTTTGGTAGCTAAACGAGAAATAAGAGGTCACCTGGTTAAATTCTTAGGGTAACCAAATATCAAAATTTTAAAATGACATCCAATTTATTGTTGAGTTTTCAAACTTTTTGGTTGTAGCTTGTATTATGAAACTCTAACTTGCTTTAGATTAAAATACAAGGTCAATGATCTCAGTGTATAATTCTGCATTCTGAAAATTTTACAATCAAATACAAAGAGTATTACTAGAATCGGTTAAGGTCAGCTAGCGCTGTCATATTGGCCTGTTTTCCAATTTCTTTAGCTTTCAAAAACAAGAAAGTAGGATCACCGAGGTCTTAAAATTCTAGGGTCACCTTTTATAACCAGTGGGGCAAATTTGATTTTGAACAAAAAAAAAAAGAACACAAAGACAATTTCTTTCAACCAAAATTCTTGCATTGTGGTTTCTGACATAAAGGGGTTTTTTTTTAAATATAAAATTTCAACTCTTAGGCAAGGGCCCATTTTTATGCTCCCGCGAAAAAATTCCGGGGGAGCATATAAGTCCCGGGCGTGGTCCAAAAATAGGAGAGAAATAAGAATCCTATATATAGCCAAACAAGGCAACATTGAAAATGTTGCAGGCTCGGTTTGATTTGAGCTAGATCGGGGAAACTTCACCCGGTTCAAACCTGGCTCTTGTTTTAATTCTAGACTCATGATCATTATTTGATTGCCTGCAAACGTAGCCACTTTACGGAAACGTGTCGGATTGTGAAGTTCCAGTGGTCTCTTGTTCCACAGACAACAATTTTGATCTCGGACATTGAGTTTTAAGGTCCATTTGTCTGTCAAAAAAGTTAGTACCGTAGCTTAGTACCAAATTGGTTTTCATTATTCTTTCTGGTTATTTATCCATGAAAGTCAGATAGTTTACGGACCTACAAGCTTATCACCAAAAAGTTGTTGAAATTAGCGTTATAAAACCCAGGCCCTGCCTATCCATGATTTGAAGAAATGGTAAAAGTTCTTTCTAGAAATTATTTCACGATGCTCTAAAACAATTGGGTTTTAAAGAGATGATTTTTAAAGGATTTTTATATATAAGTTAGAGTATTAAAATTTATTAACCCTTGGGAAGAATTATTAATCCAACGGATCAATGACTTAACCAAGCTTAAAGTAGTTGTTTGTATATATCGTGACATAAAATTGATATGGTCACAGAATGAATGCCTTCACACACTTAAATATCAAAGCATTTTATTTATGGAGAAGTTTTCAAAGCATTTTCTTTATAACACAACAGTAAAATGACTCAATGGGGTTATGTCAACTTTGACTAGATTGTCAAGATTTGAAAAATAAATTAAGGTCTTTTTGACAATGCTTTTTAACCCAAAATCTAAGATCTAGGCATTTGGTTTTGGAAAAAAAATATGATTTTAAAAAGTTTTTCCTATGTGTCTCCATATGAAATAAGTTTGACCCTAGGGAAGGTTTAAATTTTTCATTTAAAAACTAAATTTGTACTGGTCTATACAAGGCTACTACAGAAATAATAGGCCTTATTAGGGATCAGTTTGGGAGAAGTATTTTAGCTTTTCCTATATGTAAAACGAAGTGACCCCTTGGCATAAATGAACTTGACCACAATGTCGTGATTTAAGCAAATTTAATAATATTCTATACTACCGGTAAAGGTCCTGCAGTTATGGAGATGAAAATTTTCACCATTTTTCCTATATTTACACTGTGTAAACAAAAGTTTTTACTCCGGGGCTTCGCAAGGAACATGAATGTGTACTTCTTGACCCTTTACCCAACCATGACCTTGATGTTGTGTCATTGCATATGATAAGCACATAGTCTCACGATGGTGATTATTTTTGTGCCAAGTTATTTAAAATATTCCATAAAGTCAAAAAGTTATGAAGAACATATAACCTTAACCTTGGTTGAAGGCAACCTGGATGTTGAGGTCTGTAAGATTGTGTCGTGGTGGGGATCCATTTGTGCTAAAGTATTTTAAAAACCTTTGAATTGTTCAATAAGTTATAGTTAAGTGTATGATATACAAAACAAGATCAACAAGGAAAAGCGGCGTTCAATTGAACGCAACACCCCCATATACCCAGCAACAAACCAACGGCAAGGAGGCCCCAGGCGGACCCCGAACAAAAACAAAACAGGGGCCAAAGGACAGAGCACGGGGAAGGTTAATCATTAGATAAAAAAAATAATTTGGGGAACGATTAGGAATTCAAGAGCGGACATTGAAAAAAAGTTTTTTACAACTCGGAAACCGCTTGAGTAGAAACCCTGAACCTTCAGGGTGTGATTGAAATTATTGTTGCTCTGCCAATTGATTCGTCATAATGTTGATCATTTCTGCCAAGTAAACTTAAAAACATTTCGATGTTTAAAAGTAAGAGACAGACACAAAATGTAGACTTTCTAACATCATGACCTGTAAATGTGACCCTGACCTTTAGAGTAGCAAATTCAATCATTGCTATCTGCACATCGTCTCATAATGGGTGCTCAATTGTGCCAAGCTATTTTTAAACAAAAAGGTTTTAAAAGTTTTGGAGGGGACACGAAATGTAGATTTTTTGGTACATTTGACCTTTACCTTTGGTTTGTAGCAACCCAATTTTTGCGTTTTGCACATGTTCTTATACTGGTTAATCAATTTGTGCCAAGATATTTTTTAAAAATTTCAGCGGTTAAAATGATGGAGCGGACACGAAATGTAGACTTATAAACATTTTGACTTTAAAAAAGTGTGACCTTTACCTTTTGGTAGGCAACCCAATTACACGCACTGCACGTCGTGTCATAATTGGTGATCCGTTGTGCAAAGTTATTTCAAAAACTTTCAGCAATATAAAAAGATATTATGGAGCGGACACGAAATGTAGACTTTTTATTATTAAATGAAGACTTTTAACATTTGACCTTAAAGTGTGACATTGACCTTGGGAGTAGTAAACCCAATTATTGCGCTCTGCATATTGTTTTTATTATGGTGAATCACTTGCACAAATTATTTCAAAAAAAAAATTCAGGGGCGTTAAAAAGTTATGGAGCCCGAACACGAAAGTTTTAACAGACGGACGAACTGACAGACGGAGGCCATTCCTATAGGCCATTCCCCTTTCGCTACGCGGAAAGGTGATAAACAATGTTGGCATAGTCCCATCTGAAAAAGCCTTACGTATTAAAGCTCAAGAATCTTTTTATTTATTTCCAGGAATATTTGAAAACATTACACATTGTCAGTTTCTATTTTTTACTTCTGTGACTATGATATACAATAATCCGATTTATGCAAAAAAACAACAAACAAAACAAACTTTCTGTCAAATTTTATCAAATATAGCCTATTTTACGTCACATCAACACTTTAGCGACTTTTCTGCTATACTGAGGAAGACCTTAATATGTTTCCCTCCGTGCATTATTTCATAATATTGACACCTTCTGGTCATCTTTTAAGGCAAATCAGAATTACAAAGTCTATAAAAAAAGTGAAATTTGGCTGATTCAAATAAAAAAAACAACATTAAAATTGTTTGTAAAATAAAGAAATCAAAGTCATATGTTTATCCTGATTCCAAATTCAATATGTCCTAAACTTAATCTTAATTTGGATCACACTAGTGTTCATGTGCATTATATGCTACGAACATTTTGTGAAATGCAGTCTTTCCTCATCTCCAATTACATTAAGACTGCACTTTTATAATGACTTATTTAAAACAGAAAGCTTATATGAATTTTGGATACGTTCAGCCGCCGGTTACTCCACATGATTATTGATATTTATTGATGATGAGAAAATAACGAAACTGTAACAGTTGATATGATTACCAACGTCTTTGAGATTTTAGTTGACTGCTAACATGTATATCAGTTATAGCTTATTACTATGTGACGACAGTTTACATACTTTTTTTGTGTGAGTGGAACAAAAATCGCTCCCAAAGTTTTACAAACACATATTTTTATGAGCAAAATATTTCAAGAAAATCAAACTTCGGGAAAACGCACTAATATTCTAAGAAAAGTAAATAGACTCAAGATTCAAGTAATAATTTATATTTTATGTGTGTTTAAGGACTTATTTTACAGTATTTATCATCATACTTTTACTGCGTTACTAACACAGTAAGGATATTATTTTGCATATTTTTGACCCCTTTTTTGGTAATTTACATGGATTGTTAGTGCCGTTTGCAATATGTAAATTTCTTTCTTTGTTCACTTTTGCAATATTTTACTTTAGATACATTTTCAAAATTTTCATGAAAAAAAGGATAAATCTGGAGGCGTGCTGCTTTAATGTATACAGGAGTTTTGTCCCTATACTGTATCCGATTTTCAATAGGTAAAAAAAAAAGAGATTCATGTGTTTAAATGGAGGGGTTGTTTTTGGTAATAAGACAAAATGCCATTGATGGTTTAAGACATACTGACCGTATAACAAAGCATTAGGTGGTGTGACCTATAGGTCACACAATTATTTATAAAGAATTTTGAGGCAACGGTGGAATATGGCCTACTAGTATTTTGTTTTGCGTAGCAAGACATCTATACAGGATTTATAATTTATGCTGCTCTATGTTTTTTTAGAATAGAAGAAAGTGTCAAATTTCTAACACAAAATGGTGATTTTATCCATGTTTCTCCAACTGTTAAAATACTTATCAGCTGGGCTTGTAATGCATTAAGATGAGAACACAATCATTTAGGTTTTTCAGATGGATCCATGGCACATTATCTTGAAGACGTTCTTCATCACAACATATTGCATATTGTTTATTTTCCTTCTTATCACATTTGATCTGTGGGATTATTTTTTGCTTTATTTGTTATTTATTATTATTATTAATAGTTAATGACCAATAAATGAAGAATGTCGAAAAGTTTTTTTCTCAAATCGGGCCAAACATCAAGCATAAATTTTATTTTTCAATTATATAACTCTGAGTAGATTTCATTTTTATCTTTTGCCTGTAACACTTTAAGCGTTTTATTGTTACAGTAACTGTTCAGCAAAATGTTACCGATGTTTTAATTCAAATTTGTGTTTTTTTCATGGAGTGTTTTTTCATGGAAAGTTAATGTATTGAAATTTGAAATGATCTTTTTTTATGTTTCAAATGTATCCCACTCTGAATTCTGTAATGCATAATCATGACATTAACTTCTACCAAAATGCTTGAATTGATAAACCTGAAGTCCTCATACGTTTCCCAGGGTTTCTCATTTTACCACTTTGTTGCCATGGCAACAGAACCAATTAATGTTGTTGGTAGAATGCAAATCTACATTTAAAAAAAAAATTAAAGACTTTAGAACATTTCAAAATGTAATCTTGTTGGTTATTCTTAGTCTTTATAATCGTTATATTAGATCACTAGAAATTGGGACTCAATTTCCGAGTACCCCCACCCACTTTAGGAATGTCAGAATTCACATTCTTTACACAATAAATATAAAAATAAGGGTAACAATTAGTAAGTTGTTGATCAGGTCTTTGTAATATATGGTAAAATATTTCATATTCACCACTATGCCCGACTGATAGGAAAAAATGCCAGCCCCCATGTCAATTTTTGATACTTTTTCAATGCTTTTTTAGCAAAATTTTCTCTAACTGAAAACCAAGAGAATATGTATAAGAAAAATGAAAAAAAGAAAAAACCCATTTTCATATTGTTCCAACAGGATGTGAAGTTTTTAACATCCACCTGTATTCAAAAAAATACAAAAAAGGAACTAATTTTTGATATAAATTGCGTATTAAGCCATTTTTCAATCAATTTTTGGCGGCCATCTTGGCGGCCATCTTGGATTTCTCAAAACGTACCATGATTTGACATGTCTACCCAAATTTTTTGTGAACTTCAAACATTTAGCTTTACATTTATATAACATTTATCCATGGTCTTGGACCTTTTTTGCACACAAAAGGTCCAAAGGGACTGTACTATATATATCTACGTAATTAATTTTCATTTTTAAGGCATCACTAGAAATTTCATAAAGGATTCTTTTACTTTAGTCTAAAATTATCAAAAAATATGATAAACAAGATCATCAAGGAAAGGCGGCGTTCAATGAACGCAGCCCCCACCCGACCCAGCAACAAGAGCCAGCGGCAAGGACCCGAAGAGGACCCCAAACAAAAACAGGAAAGGGCACAAGGCAGAGCACGGGCAGGCAAACCACTACCTAAGAATAAATAATTAGAAACTGATAAGGAACTAACAGAAAACAAATAAATGATTGAATATTAGGCCTATAAATAAATAATTAGGCCCCTTAAATTATCAAAACTGACCAACAAATGAAAAAAGTAAGTAGGGGCGCCATGTTTCTCTTACTGAATTTCAGAGTGTGTTTTGTTTTTTTACTTGGGGACCATATGCCGTTTTTCATAGTATGGCCATTACGTGTCACATTGAATGTTCCATGATAATCGCCATATGAACACATCTGCGGATGTTTCAAAATTCAAAGTTGTACCAGTTCATGTTGAATTTTGCTTAAGCCGGTGCTAGGGGGCATGGACGGTAACTTGCTCTTTTCATTACCATCCATGAACAGGCTCATTCAAACTGAGCCTGCAACATTCTCAATTTTATCGTTTTGAGCGTTCTTTAGGGATTCTTATTTTCTCTATTTTACAGAAAGTAACATGATAAACTTTTTAACGAAAAGTTAATTCATTTTGATTTAATTCATTTTTATTTTTTTAGGTATTATATAATCATATATCATAAATCGTGTGAAGCACACTTTTATTTCAATTCAAAATTGATTACAAAATAAAAAAAAAGGTTTGGAGGGAACGCCGCACGTGTTTTTCTTACCAATTCTAGAGTGTTATTTTTAGAGGAAATTCTAGAGTGTTATTTTTAGAGGAAAAAATGATAAATTTTGAAACAAAAATTTCAATACATCTATTTAATTCATTTTTATTTCCGATGCACTCACAGAAAGCGTATGGGGTAATCTTTCACTTGATACCAACAATATTTGACTTTTTATAGAAATAAAAAATCAGTTAGAATGGACGCCGTGTTTTCCTTCACTTTATTGAGAAATTATAGGAGAGAGGCGACGGGTATTATACCTGTCCGTACATTTCCTTAATAAAAGATCGTAAATACTCAGAGAGGGGCGGGGCGTCATGCTTGACTTAAAATCGTTTAACTTTGTGAATCTACTTTTGTCATTTTAAACATGTTACTGTGTAAACGTACTGTTGTAGTTCTACGACTGCAAACACGTTTTATTAAATTATAATTTCTGTATTCGAGTTTTACATTTCATTTGTATTTTTCAGGTACAGATAGATATCTACAAGTGTGTAAACATGCTTATGTATTATATGCAATGGAAGATACGAACTTGTAAATTTGTTGTTGTTCTCCATGTTAGGTCAGTTGTTAAGATTTACATGTAAACTTGTTATTTAAAAGCGGTTGCCTTCAATTGAAAGATTGGATTAAGAGGCATATCATTTTCTGTGCACGAATACAATCAAAAATGCTAGACATACATGTTCGCATTTTCAAAAGTAGTTTTCAAAAGGAACACATTACATGTCTGGAATTTTGGCAACGATCGCCCTCCATATAATAGTCCTATTATAAACTAAGACATTTTTGAACGTAGTACTAACGGAAACGTCTTATGTTATAAGACTACTGGTCGGGGACCATCAACCAGACACTTTTTGAAAATTTTTCCATAAAGATTTCATAATTTCAAACCTAGAGACCTGAAAATTTGACACAGTACTGAGCTAGGTTCTTCTCCTTACTAACAACCTCTAAGTTTGACTATTTCTGATTATATTGACACTTATATCTGAGGCTCATCAAGGAGGGTATCAAAATTACCTATATTGTCTACACTACAGTACCATGTGTCCGGACAGATATGTACATGATGTTTTTTAATTCATTTAAATGCTTGGTTGTTTAAATTTTTTACTTTTAACATGAATAACAATATTTCAGCACCAAATGCTGATGTATCGGATATTCTATTGCTTACTCTGCAAACAATTAATGCTTGTATATGAGGTCAGGTATTGCACTCTTAAAACCCAAATTTTCAACATCAACATTCATGAAGTAGACATTAAAATATTACTGTAGAAATAAATTTAATTACTTAATTAAAGAAGAAACATGCATTTATTGTTGTTAAAAAAGTGACTGACAGATCAACAATCAATGAACAAAGGAAAAAAATTAATTAATTTTTGAGGCTGTCCGGGTTTGGGGGCTGTCCAGTTTTGGTGGTCCCCAACCAGTACTGCCTAAACAACATATCAATTCAGGAATTAGAAAACCTAGCTAAACCCCGTTTCCGGTACTTTCTGTACATAGCTCTGGGGAATTCACTAAAATGTAGTGGAATAACAAAAGCTATGTTTTTTGGCCTTTTTCAATCAAAGTGAAATTAACCAGTTATTTCTTTGTATGAAAATAATTTAAATATCATTGAATGAATTATTCAATACAAACTAGAACTCCGCGAGTCGGATGTGTCGCCTTGTGAACAATGTAGTTTAGGAGAAATGGCCAGGACAAAAATGAAATATGAAAAATAACAAAGGGCAATAACTAAAAAAATAATAAGTGCAGAGCAGCAGTTTCTGTGCACTGCACTTCTTATCAATAAGATCTATCATTGTATGATGTTTCAAGTCCATAGCTTTCATACTTGAGGAGAAATGACCAGGACAAAAATAAAGTAAGAAAATCAACAAAGGGCAATAACTCAAAAATAAGAAATGCAGAGTATCAATTCTTATGCACTGCACTTTTTCTTAATGAGATCTATCATCCTATGAAGTTTCAAGTCCATAACTTTTATACTTTCAGAGAAATGGCCTGGACAAAAATTAAGTATGAAAATTAACAAAGGGCCATAACTCAAAAATTAAGAAATGCAGAGTACCGATTCTTGTGCACTGCACTTCTTCTTAATGAGATCTATCATCCTATGAAGTTTCAAGTCCATAGCTTTTATACTTAAGGAGAAATGGCCCGGACAAAATTAAAGTATGAAAATAAACAAAGGGCAATAACTCAAAAAATAAGAAATGCAGAGTACCTGTTCATGTGCACTGCACTTCTTCTTAATGAGACCCATCATCCTATGAAGTTTCAAGTCCATAACTTTTATACTTTCAGAGAAATGGCCTGGACAAAAATTAAGTATGAAAATTAACAAAGGGCAATAACTAAAAAATTAGGAAGTGCAGAGTACCGGTTCTTGTGCACTGCACTTCTTCTTAATGAGATCTATCATCCTATGAAGTTTCAAGTCCATAGCTTTTTTAGTTGAAGAGAAATGGCCCGGACAAAATTAAAGTATGAAAATTAACAAAGGGCAATAACTCAAAAAAGAAGAACTGCAGAGTACCGGTCCTTGTACACTGCACTTCAGGTTATTGAAAGAAGCATGCATACCAAGTTTGAAGTCAATCAGACTTATAGTGACTGAGTTATGCTCCGGACAAGCTTTAGGGGACGCCGACGACGACGCCGACAACGACGCCGACACGGACGCCGCCGACGAAAGTAACCCCTATATGTCACCTTTTCAAGGCGACACAAAAATAAAGTAAATACAAATAAGTTAACGCAGAAAATGTCTTTATTTATTATGGAAGACGTCACTATGACTGTTTTAATTTTATTGATATTCATTATAAACAATTTATTTTTTTGAAAAATTTGCATTAGATATTAAAGGAACATTGATACTTTTCAAAAACATCAAATTTTTTCACCTTAAATGGTAAAATAAACATAGAAAATAGAAATATAATAGTAATAGTGTTATGTACTTCATTTGGTCATGGAGCTAAATATAAGATGGAAAAGAGACTGTGATGTCACACAGTTAAAATCATTATCGGCGGAATTGTGTTCCCGCAAGTTATCACATGTAGCGAGATTTTGCGAGATTTGATGCATCCTGGGTAAAAGTAGCTAAAATACCGCCATATTGAATTCCCAGAGGTACATCAACAATCTCCTACGCAGTGATCTCCCCTTATCAGTACAGAGATCTCTGCCATCACAAAACATTAAATATCAATATATTTCATAATTATTTTTTAGCTTTTTAATTCATTTTTCATTATTTTGTATACTTTTGCTATTTTTTTGATAAAATATAATGGATGTAGGTACGAAAAATTAAAAATAAAACAGAATAAGAAAATGATGTTAGATTTTCTATGTAAAAGTCGATATTTCCATTTGAATTTCGACGTTACGTCATGTGACTTTCATCATCATGTGACATCTTTGAAGGCAGTGATTACAATTCTGCCGAGGGAGGTAATCACTGTGAGGAGTTTGGTACATCAACAAACAAGCGGGCCATGATGGCCCTGAGATCGCTCACCTGTATAAAGGCCCCCGGAGCGGGGCCAGTTTAAACCCCAGGGCTTTTATTTGAACAAACTTGGAAGACACCCAATTGAAGATGTTTCATGATGTTAAGTTTTTACTACACACATATAATGAAAAACAATGATCTCTCTCCCCCCCGGGCAGGGCCAATTTTAACCCAAGGGCATTTATTTGAACAAATTTGGTAGACACCCATAAGAAGATCATGCTAAACATCTAAGCTCTAGCTTATTGGGTTTTTTAAAAGAAGAGTTTTTAAGTTTTTACTATACACATGTAGTTAAAAACAATGACACCCGTGGGGCTGGGCCAGTTTTGACCCCTGGGCTTTTATTTGAGCAAACATTGTAGACACTTACTAGAAGATTTTCATGCTTAATATCTAAACTTTAGCTATTTGGGTTTTTTCAAAGAAGATTTTTAAGTTTTTGCTTTACACATATAAGGAAAATCAATGACCCCGGCGGGCGAGGCCAATTTTGACCCCAGGGCTTTTATTTGAACAAATTTGGTAGACACCCATTAGAACATGTTTCATGCTAAATATCTTAGCTTTAGCTCTTTGAGTTCTTTAAAAGAAGATTTTTAAAGTTTTTACTATATGCATATAGGGAAAATAAATGACCCCCTGGGACGGGGCCAATTTTGACCCCAGGGTTTTTATTTTAACAAACTTGGTAGACACTCATTAGAATATGTTTCATGCTAAATATCTTAGCTCTAGCTCTTTAAGTTCTTTAAAAGAAGATTTTTTAAGTTTTTACTATATGCATATAGGGAAAATAAATTACCCCCTGGGGCGGGGCCAATTTTGACCACAGGGCTTTTATTTGAACAAACTTGGTAGACACTCACTTGAAGATGTTACATGCCAAATATCTAAGCTCTAGCTCTTTGGGTTTTTTAAAAGAAGATATTTAAAGTTTTTTTTTTTATTTCGGTTGCCATGGCAACCAGAGTTCTACATGGAATTAAATTCTTTGAACAACTTTTAAAGGTGACCACCAAAGGAACATTCCTGTGAAGTTTGGATGAAATTGGCTTAGTGGTTTATGTGGAGATGTCATTTAAAGTAAAAGTTTACGGATGGACAGACGCCGGACGGACACCGCCAGACAAAAAGCGATCACAAAAGCTCACCTTGTCACTTTGTGCTAAAAATACTAAACATTTTTTACTTATATAAGAAGCAATAGTTATTTATTCTAAAACATACAAAACACACTTTTCCACACAAATATTTCTCTGATGAAAATCCATGTCGGCAATGTTAGTAATAATTCATGGATATCGCCAAAGTTAAACAATAGTGTGAAAATTAGAGACTAGGGGGAAAGCCCGATTATCACCGAAGCGCGCAAAGGATTGTGGGTCTGAATCGGACTCTCGTCTATTTTCAGAGTTTCCTCTCCGTTGTTGGCTTGCAGTCACAGCCGCAAGCCATTTGTTTTGGAAAAGTTGTTTCGGTTAGGTGGTTTCAAGCTTATATTTGTTAGTGCATGATGGAACAGGAAACCAGTCTAGGTTTCCACTGCAATTGTGACAATTTGGGCGATTCTGTCATACTGCAGAATCAGACGAAGTAATATTATGGAAATCTAAGCTATTTTTAGTAACTTTAGTAATCCCAGTTTGGTTCTATAAATAGGACTTCTATTTTTACTTGATTTATCGGTTTAAAGTGTAAGTAGAAGGGAGATATAATTTATAAACGAAATTGTTCCGTTTCAAACAAGTTATATTTAGATTTACTGTGTCTTATATTTAAATGCAATTCTAACGCGGAGTTAAAACTACAGTATAGGACTAAGGTAATAAAAAATAAGCCCATGCATATCATTAACCTTACCACGTGCTGATCTACAGATAGTGCATCCTGTGTTGTCGGTATATCAGTGTTCAATAGACAAGTGACATAGATATTTAAGTTGTAACATAGTTGATACATGCATATTAATTGGTACCACGTAACAAAGTCTTTGAGTGCATTTACTTGTCTATAAAGCTGCTATTTAAATGAAATTAGAAACTGTCAAAACGAATGACTCTTTCTGCGAAAAAAAGTGGAAATGAAATGTGCACACTTGTTTCCCTTCAGTATGATCTATAGATAGATACTTATATGTCCTCCATGTGGGAAAGCCAATGTTAGTATTTTTCTATTGATTATTTTCTTTATTAGTTTTATACAATAGAGAATAGATTTCAAATCGTTTTTGACAAAAAATATTAGTTTTTACAAAAAAAAAGTTGTGACTGTTATCGTCAGCATGTTCCAATTCAGTTATAATCAGTGGACCTCGGTCCTTCTTTTGTCCAAATTTGCATGCATTATACACTGGTGGCACAAATGGGCACAGGTGCTCGTCCAGTCTTGGGGTTACCCTACCTACCCCTTCAAAAGTGAAACTTTTTTTTTCGAAAACCCCCCCCCCAAAAAACAGCTAAATTATTATAAAACCCTTTATGATATACAAATAATTAAAAAAATAGTGATAATAAATTGACCCTCTATACCTGTATAAACATTCACGAATTCAAAAACCTAGCTAAACGCCATTTTCCGGTAGTTTCTGTACATAGCTCTGGGGAATTCACCTAATGGAGTGTAATAGCGAACTCGATGTTTTCGGCCTTTTTTAAAATTAAATTTAAATAAAACAGTTATATCATTAAATATCATTGTATGAATAATTCCATACAAAAATAAAGTAAATACACAAGTTTACGCAGAAAATAATTTTATTTATTATGGAAGATTCCACTATGTCTGTTTAAATTTTATTGATTTTCATTATAAACAATTTATTTTTTTTGAAAAATTTGCAATAGATATTAAAAGAATATTGAAAATTTTCAAAAACATCATTTATTTCCACCTTAAACGGTAAAATAATGATAGAAAATTAGAAATATCATGTGACTGTGTTATGTACTTCATTTGGTGTAATTCCCTAGAGCTAAATCCGTAACGTACCAGAAAACGGTGTTTAGCTAGGTTATCGAAAAGGTCGATAGGTACCTTTTTTTTACTGGTTTTAAAATTATTTCTTTATCATGAAGAGTTGATTTAGGAGGGATTTTTTTAAAAATCATTTTTAAAGGGATGGGATGATGGCATAACTGGGCAAGCCTTTCCTTTTAAAAGGAAACTTTTTTTATATATCTGTGATTTGTTGTAATTCCCTAGAGCTTAATCCGTACTCAGTAACGTACCGGAAAACGGTGTTTAGCTCGGTTTTCGAAAAGGTTAATAATTTAACAGTGTTACAGCTGATATATTCGTAAAATAAAAAAACCATAAAGTTATAATGAAAATGGAATATGTACAATTACCATTTACTAAACTGTCAAAAGAAGGAAATTCAAATTGGTCCCCGTTTTACCCCTATAAAACACACGCTGACCCGTCTCCATATGTAAACAAACAAACAAGAGTGTTGTCCGATAAGTTTCTCACGAATAAATTTTTTTTATGTGATGAATTTATCGTTGTCGTCATAGTGAGTAGTGAAATTACATGTATACATATAAAGCGACCAAAAGAAAAAAAATAAGTAAATAACATGATAATATTTTACATCAAATTAGATTTAGACTGAGTTATAACAATTGCACAAAAAAGTTTATTATCATGAAAAAATGGTATTAATCTATTTACAAACGAGACGATTGTTTGTGTGTGAAACAAAAATGATTTAACAGAAAGAATTAAATTTAAAATGTGACATACATGTATACATTTTGTAAATGACGTTTTAAATATTTCAATGTTATATTACACACTATCATGGTACCAGTAAAACATATCAAAAAGATAAATTATGGCATTGACAGAGTAATGAAAATTATAAACTTTACATAACAGAAATTTTAGATGTTCTTTCCCTTTATATAATTACAGTACTTTATATGTACCAAAATTTTATAATATACGAATTTCCTGTATATATCTACTTTATTCTTTCTTGAAAGTGTATATTATGTTTTATAAACGTTTGTGTAAACAAATTGTATTCCGATCATCGAGAACCGAAGGTCTCCGCCTACTCTTTCGCGGACAGGAACTCAACCAGGACACGACCTGGAGCTAATCGTAGAAACCGCAATTAGGTTTGGGGCGGATATTACGCACCCAAAGCTGTGCTAGGTGCATTCTCGACCCTCGACCTCCGTATGGTGATGGGGAGCCAGGAACACCCCCGATTTGACGAAGCTATGTGAAGGTGACAGAAGCCACAATTATCACCGTCTTAACACCTATTTAAATTTTAAACCTATATCCTAATAAGTAATCAACTGCTCAACGGACGTTTATAAGCTCTAAAAAGTACCTTTCCTATTTGCAGTACATGTATTTCGTATGTGATTCTTTTAATAAAACTGTCAATAGTGCATATAATTACAAATTTCATAAAGTCAATTGTAAAAGAAACAATCACTGGCAATGACTTAATAAATTCAGTAAAAAAAGAATGATACATGGATTCATCCCAATTTAAAAACACAAATAACGTTCAAATAAAAAGAGAATTTTCGTTATTTTAGCTACCATCGTTCTTTACCTATGGTTCTTCCTTACTTTCTTTTCTTTCTTTCTTTCTTTCTTTCTTTCTTTCTTTCTTTCTTTCTTTCTTTCTTAAATTTCTTTCTTTCTTTCTTTCTTTCTTAAATTTCTTTCTTTCTTCCTTACTTTCTTTTTTTCTTTCTTTCTTTTTCTTCTTTCTTTTCTTTCTTTCTTTCTTTGTTTCTTTCTTAAATTTCTTTCTTTTTTTCTTTCTTTCTTTCCTTTTCTTAGATACGTATTTTGACCTATTTATGGGTAGTTAAATGTTATATAACAATCTGATGACATTTTTGCTTTCATTTTCAACGGGGTCATACCATGCGCGCGCATCGTCAAAATTCTGATACCGCGAACACTTTTTCAACCGGTATTTTGAACAAAAACGAATCATGTAAAGCAATCAGAAAAATCTGGAATGTAATTTCTTTTGCAAAGAAGACGTACTTACTTCTAATTTTAAAATTACAAATGACTTGACACAAGTCTTTCCCTTCTTGTCAGTATCTCGTGTTGAATGCGATTTTGATTCTGGATAGTGCGTACACCCAGCATTGAAATGCTACAGAAATTGAGAAATTGTCGATTAAACTGTATGTTTCACACAACAGGAAGGTAAGTTTATTGTGGAATCTACTTCACAAATATATTTTCAATCTTTGTTATTTTTCCTTTGTATGAAAAATGTCTTTAAACGAACTATTTTTTTTAAGCCCAAGAGGTAACTTCGTTTATTGTCCCCGTAATAGGTAAAATAGGATCGGGGATCTATCCACTATTTTACCTTACAATTTATTATAATGTTACAAAAAACATATTACGTGCATTTATATCATACATTATTTTATAATACATACAATACATAGAAGATAAATGTTCTCTTGGGATTCAGAGTATTTCATTTCCACTTAAACTGGATATAATATACACAGATTGTAATATATAAGTAGTTAATTCAAAAAAAGGTTCTATCTATTTGCTATCATATCAACTAATGAGTACATAGAAACTGTTGAAGATGCTAGCTTTAAACTGCAGACAAGGCCTTGTAAAGATGGTATTATCTCCCTACTCTTGCACAAGAATATATATCTTTTTAATTCTAGACAAAAAAAAAAATTAAATTGACATTGGTCACCTTTTTGATACCCTAAAATAAATGTTTTACAATCAACCTTCCAATCATTATGACATTTTAACAATTGTTGCACATCTGAGATAAAAGTTTTTATAACCGAACAATTACAGAATAAATGAGATAATGTCTCTTTTTCTTCTTTGCAGAAAGTGCATTTATCAGATTGTGTCAATTTCATTTTAGAATAAAATAGTTTGTACCTAGAATTCCTATGGTGATTCAGTTTGAAGCCATTGAAGGAACTACATTACTATAAGTGGTACCCATTTGCAAACATATCCTACACTCACGTATGATACAATGTATAAATTAGCAACGCCGTTTATTATAAATGTAGGTATTGTGACAATTATTAATAATTAACATTTATATTGCTAGAGGTACCACTTCTACATACCAAAATATATAGTGTTTCATACTTTAACAGAACATATACAAAAATGTAGACAATGTATGTACTGTGTCTTCATAGACAGTCAAGATACGCGACAATATATGTTTACATGATTTTAGCCTAACATTCGCAAAGACAGAAAGGATACCATGACTATACAAACAAATGTTTTATGTTTTTTAGTACTACGTATATACTTATGCCTTTGGGCTTAAAACCTGCGATATTTTCCTTTAGATATCGAATGTTTGTGAATATTTATAAGTTCGAACCCTGACTACTCACATTGTATTACGTTCCTAGAACCCTATGAACTACACATATACCTATAAGTGATCTCATTCTTTAACGGACACCCATACCTACACAACCATGTATGATACATATGCATACTTAGCCTTTGTGGCTGGAACCTGACCGTTAATCCTTTAAATATCCGAATATTTATTATAAAATTTAGGTTCAAACCCTGACTACTCACGTTGTATGGCTAGCCTAGACCCCTACGAACCACTCATACTTTAGCAAACACCCATACCTACACAATCATGTATGATACAGGTGTATACATAGCCTTTGAGGCTCAAACCGGGCCGGTTATTATTTAAATATCGCAATAATTGTGATAAAATATATGTTGGAACCTCGACTTAACACCTTGTATGACTTGCCTAGAGACCCCTAACAACCACACATATACCTATAAGTGTTCTCATACTTTAGCAAGCACCCATACCTACACAACCATGTATGATACAGATGTATGCTTACCTTGTGGCTCTCATAGACAGTTGAAGTGGTTTACCGAAAAATATTTCCTTTTACATGTTTTAGCCTAAAATACGCACAGACAGACACAGATATGACTATAATTTTAAAGAAACTGTTTTGTATGGTTTAATTTAGTACTACGAATATTTTATTCTTTGTTTATAAAGCTTACTATTTAATTTAATTTAAGCATCTATTAAGTGTAAATCGGAGGTAATTTTAGGACAAAATTGCTATATTTTATACATCTTTTCCCGACGAAATGGCCGTCGGATAAGATTATATCTATTTATATTCCTTGACACTAGTATGTAAATGTTATATTTAAAGAAATTTCAGGTTGATATCTTATTTCAACAATTTTTGCAGACAGTTAAAAGTCATGAAAAAAAAAAACAACCGAAAAATTGAATGAACCTTACATGTAACAAAGAAGGGTAAAGTTGAGAAAAGGTTAATACTAAGAATAGATTTCTTTGTTTGCTCTGGTGACATTACCCACTACCATAACCCTTACCCCATTAACCACCATTATTTCCTGTGGTAAAGGCATAACATTTATCCTTACATCATTACCCACCTTTACTCTGACCTTTACACACCTTTACTCTGACCTCTAGCCATTTCATCTGCGATGCTCTGGTGACAATACACACTACCATTACCCTTACCCCATTACCCACCTTTATTTCCTGAGGTAAAGGCATAACATTTACCCTTACACCATTAACCACTTTACTCTGACCTTTACACACCTTTACTCTGACCTCTAGCCATTTCATCTGCGATGCTCTGGTGACAATACACACTACCATTACCCTTACCCCATTACCCACCATTATCATCATTACTTTCTGAGGTAAAGGCATAACATTTACCCTTACATCATTACCCACCTTTACTCTGACCTTTACACACTTTTACTCTGACCTCTACCCATTTCATCTGCGATGCTCTCGTGACAATACACACTACCATTACCCTTACCCATTACTCACCATTACTTGACATAACATTTACCCCTACACCTTTACTCGCAAATTTTCATGCACATGTTAGATATTTTAAAAAGTAAAGTATTGTCAACTGAACAAAGAAAGCTATTTTACAAAATGCAAATTGTAATTTAAATCTTGAAAAAAACGTACCAAAATAGATGGGAGTATACAAACATAGCCACTAATGCGTTAGTCACGCAATATGGTGACAAATACAGCAAAATAAGTCATTGTATATAATTGAAATATTGATTATGTTTCTTTATCTTAACATATTAGGATATTTTGGCTGACACAGAGTCATTTAGCTTTAAGTAATAAAATATAATATTTTTCGCAGAATATGCCCGTACTTTTTTTACAAAATGAACATCAATTCTGATTATACAAAGAATGGCTTCATTTAACTCTTACTTGGAACTAAATCATCAAAACCAAATAACTAGTCAAAGGGACATAATTACGCAAATGTTGAAAATAAGTTCAAACAAGGTCGACAGAGTAATCTTTCTTGGATAATAACAATTAAGAGAAAAACATTACTTGGTTACTTAAATAGAAGCAACAATCAATGGTTTTATAACTACTGAAAAAATGTCTAAGTGTTATAGATTATGGCAGTAAACATCGATATGTTAGGCTCCATTAGATACATGTACATCAAAATGTCTATGAGAATAGTACATACCGGGAATCCAGATATTCAGATATCCACTCACTTATTTTCCGAAGAGCACTGGTTTCCTTCAATTTAGTTTAAATTCGGCTCATGTCAACATAACCCCATAATTGGTCAATTTGGCCCGAAATGAGTGAAAAATGCAGTTCTAATATTGGTTAATGCGACCACATCATATCTGGTTATTTCAGTGAAGTTCAATGTGTTTCTTTTTTAAGATACATTAATTGCATCAAATAAGTTTATAATAAAGAGAAGTGATAATGTTAAATTATAATGCGCGTACGAATTTTAAGAAGCATAAAACAAAATACATTGTTTATCGCCAAACAACAATGATACACATTAACAATAAGAAAACAATTGAAATTACACAGTTTTCTGAGGAATTCAAATTAAGATAAGACGAAAAAGTGTTACCTATCAAGAATACAAGTTATAAAGAAAACTAGGTTAAGAGATGCGTTTGTGATGTGCCCATTCCAAACTTTATCTAGGACACATATAGCTTTCTATGAATCTAACAAGTCTATTCAAAGTCGGCCCATTTCAGTTGTATGATTAAAAGTATTTTATTCGAATAGTTCTGTTCTGTGTATTGGGGAATACAAAAAGAAAAATTGATATACACACTCTTCTTAACTCAAATTGCAATATTTACAATTCGCTGTTTGAGAAGTTTTATCAGGTTTACTAATTTCTGTAAATAACTTATAGGAAGAGGTTTGAAATCAAGTTAAACAGTTCTGAAGTTGATTTTTAAGATAAAATCTGAAAGTTTTTAGATTTCAAAAAGAAATTTCTAAATATGCCATATGTTTGTTATCTTGGTGAGTTATTAACGTTATTTTTAATGGTCTACAGGCTGTATTGGTATAAGTATTTCAAATATTGATAAAACAATACACATGTATAAGTTGGATATTCTTATTAAAGATTACTTTTAAAAATGTTGATGAAGTTCTAAGTGATTTATATGATGAATAATACTATTTTGTTCTTGAACAATTTATAATCTTAAAAAAATATGTGTAACTTCAGATTATGTATCTCACACTTGCCAACACATTCATACATGTCATATTTATATTATTTCATGACTTGCTGTTATGTCTGATACCAGACTTGTTATCAGATTTAGTATATTTACCCAATAAATACCTATATTGATTTGATAATTAACATTTAACACTTTTTTCTTCCCAAAAGTACATGAAAGATACGTAAATAATGTTTAAAGGAATAAAGAAATAAATAAGTTGACCCTTCTTGGGTTTGAACAGTAGTTATAGCCTATTTGAGGTGATAATGCTCATACTTCAATATGGTAAAAATATTACGTTGTTAATATAACTAATTCTGATTTATAAAAGGGAGATAACCACAACAAGATTTGTTATGATGCTTACGACGGTTATTTCATCTTATTATGATAGTGTTCCCGATAAACGGATTGATTTAAACGTTGTCTTTTTTGGTATAACAAGTAGTTATCAAATATATGCCAGCTTGCAATAATGTTTTTTCTTGTTATATTAAAGCTCTTTTTGATCAATTCTGTTGAAATGATTTAATACTATTAAACTAGAAGCTAGAAAATGATTCTGCATGTTTTCGCTTTAAACTACAGTTTAGTTGAACTGTTTGACTTTGAATTGTATATATGGAATGAAATATTGAATGGAAAATATGTTATATGTTGTAGTTCAATATATAACTACTTCGTAGACTTGTCAGTCCTACAGACGATATTAATTGATACGTTACACTTTATTTGTTGTCCTACCTTAATTTGAATTCCACAGAAAACTTTATATGTCAACTGTTATTTTCTAAATGTATATGTGTATCATTGTTGTTTGACTATGAATTTTGTTTTATGCTTGTTAAAATTCGTATTTGCATTATAATTATTTTAATGAGTTTGCATTAACAATAATGTATCTGCGTTTATCTTTTCTTTGAGGTCGAATTGACCAAATTCGGGGCTTGGTTGCCCTAGGGCCGAGTTGTTATTGAATTGAAGGAGACCAGTGGTATTTGGAAAATAAATTGATATTTATTAAAAAAGTCACTTTATATCTCCTGCGTTTAATTAACGTAAAATATTGTTTTGGATAACTTGATAGTACGAACAGCTTGATTTCAAGTGTGTTTTATTCTCATAGATATCTTGATGTATATGTATCTAATGGACACTAGAATACCGATGTTTATTAGATTTATACGAAAAATATGTCAGATATTTTTTCTTGCATATTCTGTCATAATCTATTATACTTAGATACTTTTTCATGGAAATTAATGTCATTTCAATTAAAACTCTTTCCTGAATATGACGGACGAATTTACAACATAATTCATAATGACAAAATGACGTCATCCCAGGCACACAGTTTCATAAATGACGTCATTTTAACGTGCTTCATTCATAAAATTCGTTGATGAAATAAAGCGATTCTTTTAGCAATTCCATGTCAGATGAAATTTCAGTCATTGTCTACACTACCTGAGAATCAGTCTGTTATGAAATAATGTAATTTCTACTTATGTAAATTGTGTATTTTTAGAATCCATAAATGCTTGTAATTTCTTGTTCAGTAATTATAAAATCATTAATTATTACTTCTGTCATGTTTTTCTTTTCTTGTTATTATCCAAGAAATATTACTCTGTCGACCTTGTATGAACTTATTTTCATTAGTTGCATAATTATGTCCCCTAGACCATTTATTTGTTTAGCCATGATTTTCCGTTCTAAGTAAGGGTTACATGATGGAATTCTCTATATAATCAGAATTGTTGGCCTTTAAAAAAAAACTACAGACATGTTTAACAAAGAATATTACAATTATTTACTTAAAGCTGCATGGCTCTGGGTGAGTCAAAATATTATTAGATTTAGAAAAGAGGGAAATATAGTCACATTTCAGGAACAAAATAATGAATGTTATATGTAATAACTGATTGATTAATGAATTTGCCGTATTTATCACCATATTTTTTTTACGTGACTTAGGGCTATATTTGCATAATCTGCTCTTTTTTTTAGAATAACTTTCTCTATTAACCTGACAATATTTTACCTTTTAATGTGTTTAAAAAAATGTTTTTCATTTCTTGTTATTATCCAAGAAATATTACTCTGTCGACCTAGTTTGAACTTATTTTCATAAGTTGCATAATTATGTCCCCTAGACCAGTTATTTGTTTAGCCATGAATTTCCGTTCTAAGTAAGGGTTACATGATGGAATTCTCTATATAATCAGAATTGTTGGTCATTTAAAAAAAACTACAGACATGTTTAACAAAGAATATTATAATTATTTACTTAAAGCTGCATGACTCTGGGTGAGTCAAAATATTATTAGATTTAAAAAAGAGGGAAATATAGTCATATTTCAGGAAAAGTAATGAATGTCATATGTAATTAATGATTAATTTAATGATTTTGCAGTACTTATCACCATATTTCATTCACGTGACTAAGGGCTATGTTTGCATAATCCGCTCTTTTTTTGAGAATAACTTTCTCTATTCACTTGATAATATTTTACTTTTTAATGTATTTAAAAAATGTTCATGAACATTTGCATGATGAATCTGAGCCGTATTCACGAATTGATACTGTTATGTTTTTTCATTTGTTCTTATAAGTTGCAATGTCAAATGCAATGTCAGTTGCTTTCAATTAATAAAAAGTTGCGAAAAAGCTAAAGAATATGTCCTATTTTTAAAAATGGCAGCACAAGTCATAATTCCTGAAATATTCTCTTCAATTTTGAAACTGGAACTAATTTTTGTATTTGACACTGGAGACTTACCTACTGAAACTGTATACTGCCTCTTAAAGGAGCAAAATATTTTTCCAGTAATATAATCTTTACCCAAATTTGAAATATTCGATGTTTAAAAATGTTTTATGTGCAATCAAACAGTTCTGAAAAAAAAGCACAGAAATTTTTTATCAAACAAATTGTTCATTACCAGAAAAATTCCAATCCGAGGATTTCATCTGAAGAAAATTTGGTCATTTGGAAGATATATTATATAATTATGAATTATGATAACTAATTTCTGAAATGCAATGCTTTTGTAACCAGGTAGCAAGACACAAACATCCCAAGGAGGCCAAAGTCGAGGAAAATTAGCTGGAAAAATTTGCATGTATCTTTTTTCCAGACATTTTAACTGAAAATTAAGTATAAGAATGGTTTTTATTACTCTAAAATGTAAATAGTTTGAGAACATTTCTGATTTTAGAACCATGATATATTAATGCTAGGTTTATGTTTTTTACCAGTGCAAACTAAATCAGTTCTGCAAAAATGCTGCAACATATTTTTTGAAGAAAACAAAAAAGGATTGGCATCACAGGAATAAAGTTCCTATCCGAGGCCTTCATTTGAAATAAACAAGTTAAAGTGGGAGAAATATCCGGTAATTTAACATTATAGTGATTAGTTATGCTTATGTAACCATGAAATGAGACAAAGAACCCAGAGGAGGCTAAATGTGAAGGAAATTTATCTCTACAAAACTTGCATGTATGTTTATAACAGTCAATTTAGATTAATATCTTCTGAATTTCCATTCAAATTGATAAATATATGTATCCCATGCAATTCACAGCAAACAATAAAATATTCATTGCAAACTGCTAGTATTCTATTTGTCAGGCTTGATGATTTGATGCTTTGTTGATTTTCATCGCGAAAACATATTACAAATCAGCCACATTTTCGACGAGAACTCAGATCAAGTATCGTTTTTGTTTGAAAAGCAAAACTAGACAGTAAGGCGTGAAATAAAGCATATATTAGTATTTTAAGCTGAAATATTCTCTTCAATTTTAAAACTGGAACTAAATTTGAATTTGACCCTTGCCAACTTGAGACTAACCTACTGAAACTGTATACTGCCTCCTAAAGGAGCAAAATATTTTTCCATTAGCACAATCTTTACCCAAATTTCAAACATACGATGTTTAAAAATGTTTATGTGCAACCGAAATCAGTTCTGAGCAAAAAAATCACAAAGATATTTTTTTATTAAACAAATTGGCCATTACAAGAAAAGATCGCAATCCGAGGATTTCATTTGAAAAAAATGGGTTCAAATGGAAGATATATTATACAATTATGAGTTATGATGAATAACTTCTGAAATGCAATGCTTTTGTTACCAGATAGCATGAAACAAATATCCAAAGGAGGCCAAATCGAGGAAAATTAACTGAGAAATTTTGCATGTATCTTTTTTCCAGACATTTTCACTGAAAATAAAGCTTAAGAATCGTTTATTTAACACTAAAATGTAAAAAGTTTGACAAAATATCTCGTTTTAGACCCGTGACATATTAATGCTAGGTTTCTTTTTTTTTAACCAGTGCAAATCAGTTCTCTGCAATAAGTGCTCCAACTTATTTTCTGAAGAAAACAAAAGGATTGGCACTACAGGAATAAAGTTCAAATCCGAGTCCTTCATTTGATGTAAACAAGTTGAAGTCGGAGAAATGTCCGGGAATTTTTATATGATTGTGATTTTTATCTGAAATGTTATGCTCATGTAACCATGAAATGAGACAAAGAACACAGAGGAGGCTAAAGGCGATGGAAATTAATCTTTATAAAACTTGCATGTATGTTTTTTAACATTCAATTTAGAGTAATATCCCTTGTATTTCCATTCAAATTGATGAATATATGTATCACTTGCCACTCTCAGCAAAGCAAACAATAAAAATTCATTACCGACTGCTAATATTCAATATGTCAGGCTTTATGCCTTGATGCTTTGTTTATTTTCATTGCGAAAACATATCACAAATCAGCCACATTTTCGACTAGAACTAAAATCAAGTATCGTTTTTGATTGAAAAACAATATTAGCCAGTAAGGCGTGAAATATAGCATATATTAGTAATTTAAAGCTAAACTATTCTCTTCAATTGTAAAACTGGAACTAATTTTTGTATTTGACCCTGGCCAACTGTAGAAGTACCTACTGAAACTGTAAACTGCCTCCTAAAGGAACAAAATATATTTCCAGTAGCACTATCTTTACCCGAATTGAAAACATTTGATCAATAAAGATATAAAATTAGCTTAGCTTTGTTCATGAGCAACCAAAATCAGTTCTTGAAAAGGCAAACCTTTTTGGATGAATAAATTAGGCATTACAAGAAAAATTCCAAACCAAGGGTTTCATCTGAATGAAAATGGTTCAAGTGGAAGTAATATCATATAATTATAAATTATGATGACTTATTTCTGAAATTCAATGCTTTTGTAACCACAAAGCCAGACACAGGCATCCCAAGGTGACCAAAGTCAAGGAAAATTAGTTCGAAAAATCTGGCATGTATCTTTTTTGCCAGAGAAATTTTAACAGAAAATTTAGCGCACTAATCATTTGAGTTTTGTCTTTAATGTAAATAGTTTGAGTAAAGTTCTCATTTAATGGCCATGTTTAATTTAAGATGGGTTTCTTGCTGTTTACCTGTACAACCTAAGTCAGTTCTGCAAAAAATGCTCCGAGATATTTTTGAATAAGAAAAGTTGGCACTATAGAAAAAAAGTTCCAATCTGAGGCCTTCATTTGAAGTTAACAAGTTAAAGTGGGAGAAATATCCTGTTATTTAACATTATAGTGATAAGTTATGCTTATGTAACCATGAAATGAGACAAAGAACCGAGAGGAGGCTAAAGGAGATGGAAATTTGCATGTCTGTTTTTAACAGTCAATTTAGAGTAACATCCCCTAAATTTGCATTCAAACTGATGAATATATGTATCCCACGCAACTCACAGAAAACAAAAATTAAATAATTGCCTCTTGCTAGTATTCAATATGTCAGACTTGATGCTTTGATGCTTTGTTTACTTTCATCGCGAAAACATTTTACAAATCAGCCACATTTTCGAGGAGAACTGAGATCATGTATCGTTTTTGATTGAAAATCACTACTTGACATTAAGGCGTGAAATATAGCATATATTAGTATTTTAAAGCTGAAATATTCTCTGCAATTTTAAAACTGGCACTAATTTTTGTATTTGACCTATACCAACTGACCTACTGAAACTGTATACTGTCTCTGAAAGGAGCAAACTGTTTTTCCAGTAGCACAATCTTCACCCAAACCTCAAACATTCGATGTTTAAAAATGTTTATGTGCAACCTAAATCAGTTCTGAAAAAATGCACAGAGATTTTTTTATCAAACAAATTTGCCATTACAAGAAAAAATTCCAATCCGAGGATTTCATCTGTAGACATTTGGTTCAAATAGATGATATATTATATAATTATGAATTTTGATGACTAATTTCTGAAATGCAATGCTTTTGTAACCAAGTAGCCAGAGAAAAATATCCCAAGGAGGCAAAAGTCGAGGAAAATTAGCTTGAAAATTTTGCATGTATCCTTTTGCCAGACATTTTAACAGAAAATTAAGCATCTGGATCGTTAATTTTACTCTAAAATGTAAAGAGTTCGACAAAATGTCTCATTTAAGACCCATGATATATCAATGCCATGTTTTAGTTGTGATTAATGCTTCCGAGGGATCACTTTGTTTCCAGAATTTTGTACTTCACAACAGCAGGTGTCAAGTCCCGTGTGGCAGCCGTAAAAAGTTGCCCCGTACTTCACTTCAGTGTTGTTATATTTTCTGGTCCTTCTGGATCATTGATACCAACACTATAAAATGTTTACAATTGAGTACCGCTCAAGCCGGTGCTAGGGGGCGTGAGGGATGTTGCACTTATTCATTATCCCTCATGTACAGACTCAATCAAACCGAGTTTGCAATTCTTATATTATTTTGTTGTGATTAATGCTTCCGAGGGATCACTTTGTTTCCAGAATTTTCTACCAGTGCAAACTAAATCAGTTCTGCAAAAAGTGCTCTTGCATATTTTTGAAGAAAACAAAAAGGATTGGCACAACAGGAATGAAGTTCCTATCCGAGGCCTTCATTTGAAGTAAACGAGTTACCAGGGGAAAAAGATGAAATAATCTCTTCAATTTTAAAAACTGGAACTTATTTTGTATTTGACCCTGGCCAACTGGAGACTAACCTACTGAAACTGTATACTGCCTCCTAAAGAAACAAAATATATTTCCAATAGCACAATCTTTACCCGAATTTAAATCATTTGATAAATAAAGGTAAAAAATTAGCTTAGCTTTGTTTGTAGGCAACCTAAATCAGTTCTCAAAAAGGCAAAAGTTTTTTGTGTCGCGCGCGCGTGCGTGTGTGTGTGTCTTATAATCTAGTGCTTATTGCTTCATTGTGGGAAACAGTTTTGTGGACGGACGAACGGAGGTTTAAAACTAAAGTCTCCTCCGGTTAAACCGGTAGGGGACTGATAGAATTAGACTGGAATTTGAGGAATTAACAATTGGAAATGTTAGAACATATAAAAATACTAATAAAGTAGCTTAAAAGGAAAGGACATTTGACAGTTCTTGCTTATGTATCTTTCATTTGCTAAACATAAAACACACGTCTATGTCCTCCTTTTATAACTTCAAGTGTTTCGTACACATGTTCCGTCCCCCGGCTAAAATAAATTACAAAGTGTAGTATTGTATTGCGGATAATGTTATTTCTAGTATTAAAATGCTCAATTGCGAGTAGCATTTTCTTGGTTGTTTGTTTTGACATAAAAATCGAATACACATAAATACAGATGAAAGATAGTTGAGCGCCAAACCATTTGATTTCGAAAATGTACTTGTATAAAAGAGCAGTCTGTAAAGTCCAGACACTGAAGCCAGCTAGTTTCACATATCTTGGAAAAAAATAGATGAACAAAAGCAGATATTTGGTAACAGCCGGATTTTCTACAAACTTCACTCTTATCGTTTTTGTAGGCAATTGACAAATGGCGACCTTGGAGAAAACGTAAACAAAATATGTCGCAGTTTTGAAACCGTTAATGGCATTTACATCGATTGACAAGTCAATTACAAACCCAGCAAGAATTTTAATGTAGCATGTGTTGGATAAAAACGAATTTTGGAATGTTGTTGTTTTCATCCAAAATTGAATGATTCTGAGTGTGAAATGCTTATATTTTAGCAAACGTTTTGCCAATGATATTTGTAAATGAAATAGATAAAATAGAGAAAACATAATCCCTAAAGAAAGCCCAACACGGCGCTAGCACCGGCTTAAGCAGAACACGAAAATGGTGAAATTTTGAATTAAGAAACATCCGCAGATGTGTTCATACGGTTTTTATCATAGAACTTTTAATATGACACAGTAGTGCCATTCCATGAAAGCGGCGTATTGTCCCCAAATTAAAGAATGCGTTTGCCCTAAACGATTTAACAATGGGCGGAACTAAATAAAATGGAATTTTAAAAGGGGATATGAAGTTATGAAGCCTGCATATCACAGACAAGACGTCAAAAGACAATTTAAAAAGCAGGCAGGCATATATCTTATCAATTTACGATATGAAGTCGCTTCTTTCACTTTTCAATGTAACAAAACTATTACGCCTATCTGAACAATATACATGTAAATTATCATTTTTAAGTTTTTAAATTGTAATGCAATTCACGAAAATTGAAAAAATGTTGTTACAAAAATGTACACATTTGATCTAAACTTGATAAAAATGGGTATTTTACGTATAACTTAAGCTCATTTAAGTACATGTATCATGAATTTATCTGGAAAAGAAAAAATACAGACAGACGTATCTTTGCAACTTATTTTACTCGAAATGTAATTCAGGTTTAGATTTAAATGCAGAAAATTTGATTTGAGTGATAATTATAATAACATTCCATTAAGGTTATATTTTGAAGCATTTTAAATCATACAATTTGGTTGGTTAATTGTATTTAATTGTATTTTTTTAAGTGTCATCATTGTACAATTTCCAACTTTTATACATAGATTTTATAGGTATACATTGCAATAGTCATTCTAAAGTAGAATATATCTAGACTACTGAGTATTATGTCAGGACTTCAGCAATTCTAAAATAGAGAAACCAAATATTTAAAACAAATGTTAGATATTCTTTGTTAACAATTTAACCAATTCATCTCATAACCAGGGATAACTGATGCTCATTTTTTATTTATCAAGCAACTCATTTTCAAGGCCTCTTTAATCCCATTCTTGTTATTGAAAACTTTGGTACTGCCCACAACATGTCAACATAAATATCGCTACATGCTGATTGGCTAAATTCTGCAATCGATAAGACACCAGTAATTTGTGATCTGGGAATAATTCAGTCTTCGCTGGACGCGGACGGATTGCTGTATTACTTTAGTAAATCGTAGTAAATTCAATAATGTATTTTCTTCGTTTTAAAGTAAGTTAATAATAATTTGAATTGTTTTATTAGGATGAATGTGTTGAAAGGTAAGATTTTCTTCTGAACGCTTCATTCATTTTGCATCTAAGGTTTGAGCATTTCATCATGTCAAAGACGATATGTATCTATTTTGTAAAGTATGATTTTTTTCTAAAAATGTATAAATAATGAAGTAAACAAAATATTGAGAAGAAATAAAATGGTTAGAAATTAATATTCTTTAAAAATGTTACTTTATTGTTCAAATGAAAGTACGAAGGAACTTTCTTTTTTTGCTGAATAAAATGCTATTTCTAGACAGGCAGACAGGCAAGTAAGTAAAGTAGGTAGGTGGGCAGGCAGGTAGGTAGATAGGTTGGTAGGTAGGCAGGCAGGAGGGTAGGCATATAGGTTTGTAGGCAGGCAGGTTAGTAGGCAGGTAGGTAGGCAGACAGGCAGGAAAGCAGATAGGCAGGTAGGCAGTTAGGCAGGCAGACAGGCAGGCAGGCAGGTAGGTAGGTAGGTAGGAAGTTAGATGGACAGGCAGGTAGGTAGGTATGTAGGTAGGTATGTTGGCAGGTAGGTAGGTAGGTAGGAAGGTAGGAAGGCAAGTAGGTAGATAGGTAAGTAGGTAGGTAGGTAGGTAGGTAGTTAGGCAGGCATACACCTAGACAGGTAGATAGTTAGGCAGGTAAGCAGACAGGCAAGTAGGTAGGTAGGATGGTAGGTAGATAGATAGGTAGGTAGGTAGGTAGGCAGGCAGGCAGGCAGGCAGGCAGGCAGGCAGGTAGACAGGAAGGCAGGCAGGCAGGCAGGTAGGCAGGTAGGCAGTTATGCAGGTAGGTAGGTAGGAAGTTAGATAGATAGGCAGGCCGGTAGGTAGGTATGTAGGTAGGTATGTTGGTAGGTAGGTAGGTAGGTAGGTAGGTAGATAGGCAGGCCGGTAGGTAGGTAGGTAGGTAGGTAGGTAGGTAGGTAGGTAGGTAGGTAGGTAGGTAGGTAGGTAGGAAGGTAGGTAGGTAGGTAGGTAGGTAGGTAGGTAGGTAGGTAGGTAGGTAGGTAGGTAGGTAGGTAGGTAGGTAGGTAGGTAGGGTAGGTAGGTAGGTAGGTAGGTAGGCAGGCAGGTAGGCAGGCAGGTAGGTAGATAGGTAGGTAGGTAGGCAGGTAGGCAGGTAGGCAGGTAGACAGGTAGACAGTTAGGCAGGTACGCAGGCAGGCAAGTAGGTAGGTAGGATAGGTAGATAGTAGGTAGGTAGGCAGGCAGGCAGGTAGGTAGGCAGGCAGGCAGGCAGGCAGGCAGGCAGGCAGGTAGGTAGGTAGGTAGGTAGGTAGGTAGGTAGGTAGGTAGGTAGGTAGGTAGGTAGGTAGGTAGGTAGGTAGGTAGGTAGGTAGGTAGGTAGGTAGGCAGGCAGGCAGGCAGGCAGGCAGGCAAGCAGGCAAGTAGGTAGGTAGGATGGTAGGTAGATAGGTAGGCAGGTAGGCATGTAGGTTGGTAGGCAGTCGGGCAGGAAGATGGGCAGGCAGGCATGGGCAGGCAGGCAGGCTGGCAGGCAGGTAGGTAGGTAGATAGGTCGTTTAAGGAAGTTTGATTGTTAAGCAGGCAGGTAGGCGGGCAGGCACTTTTGAAAACATACTGATATACAATTCTATTTTATTGTAACATTTTTAAAAGATGATAAATTAAAAGATGAACAACAATTGATGAATTAAATATATATAAAAATAAATATTTGATATTTGTATAAAATGTATAAATTTATATGATAATTAAATCGGTCAATTTTAGATCAAAATTGATATCCAAAGCTTTTTACATGTAACACTTCCAGAAAATAATAGATTTAGTCAAAAAAGGAAAATAAGTTTATAAATAAATTGGTCAATATCATTCTCTATTTCGTTGTATCACTAAGCCATGCAGGCAAACAGTCAAAGCCGGCAGTGGTTATGTAGGTAGACAGTCAGCCAACCAAGCAGGAAGAAAGGCACTTGTATGAAGGCAGGTAAGGATACAGGAATACAGGCACTTTAAAATAGTAAAGGCCGACGTGCAGTCAATTTATTAAACAATCTGTTATACAATTCTTTATTGTTATCATTTAAAAACATATATATTACAATATGAACGAGATATTTGTATATTAAATACAGAAATAGATATTTATGGATATAACGAAAATATTATCTTACAATGTGAACAAGAAATTTATCTTATAAAATACAAAAAAATAATATTTAATGAATATAATAATTAGTATAATAAATACATGTTCCAATTTTAAATCAAAAAAATATTCACGTTTTTATTGCAATACTTTAAGAAAAAATAGAAATTTAACTTTTATTTTAAATACATATATCATTAAATATATTTTTTATATATAAAATTTATCCAGGGAGACAGGAAGCCAGTGGTATGAAGGCTGCAAGTATGCAGGAAGACAGGCAGTTTAAAATAGGTAGGCCGACAGGAAGGCACTTTTTAAATTAATCTGTTATACAACTCTATTTCATTGTATCATTTAAAAAAAAATAACAATATGAACAATAATAATAATATAATAAATTAGTATAATAAATACATGGATCAACTTTAAATAAAAAATATTTCATGTTTAAAACGCAATATTTTAAGAAAATAATATATTTAATTTTTATATTAAATATATATTTATTTTTATAAATAAATTGCCAATTTTATCAAGGCAGACAGGAAGCCAGTTGTATAAAGTATGCGAGAAGACAGGCAGTTTAAAATAGGTAGACCGACAGGCAGGCACTTTTTAAATTAATCTGTTATACAACTCTATTTTATTGTATCATTTTTTTAAAAAATAATTTATTACAATATGAACGAGAAATTGCTATATTTAATACGAAAATAAATATTTAATGAATATAATAAATGAGTATAATAAATAAATTGGTCACTTTACGAAAATATTATCTTACAATGTCAACGAGAAATTTATATATTAAATACAAAAAAAAGATATTTAATGAATATAATAAATTAGTATAATAAATACATGGGTCAATTTTAAATCAAAATAAATATTTCACGTTTTTATCGCAATACTTTAAGAAAATAATATATTTAACTTTTATATTAAATACATATTTTTTCTATAAATAAATTGAACAATTTTATCCAGGCAGACAGGAAGACAGTTGTATGAGGGCCGGCAAGTATGCGAGAAGACAGGCAGTTTGAAATAGGTAGACCGACAGGCAGGCACTTCACGTTTTTATCGCAATACTTGAAGAAAATAATATATTTAACTTTTATATTAGATGCATATTTTTTTCTATAAATAAATTGAACAATTTTATCCGAGCAGACAGGAAGCCAGTTGTATGAAGGCCGACAAGCATGCGGGAAGACAGGCAGTTTAAAATTGGTAGACCGACAGGCAGGCACTTTTTAAATTAATCTGTTATACAACTCTATTTTATTGTATCATTTTATGAACGAGAAATTGCTATATTTAATACGAAAATAAAAATTTAATGAATGTAATGAATGAGTGTAAAAATAAATTTGTCAATTTCAAGAAAATAATATATAACAATATGAACGAGAAATTTGTATATCAAATACGAAAATAAATATCTAATGAATATAATAATTTAGTAAAATAAATACTTTGATCAATTTTAAATCAAAACTTATATCCAACGTGTTTTCTTATTGCGACACATTTAGAAATAATAGATTAAATGATTTAAAATCAAACAAATAGATATAGTTGATAGTCTTATTAGTCAATTTAAAAACCAAACTGTTATTCAGCTCTATTTCTTGTAATATTTATCTAGGCAGGCAGGTAGGTAAGTTGTTTTATTTAGGTAGGCAGGCAGTTTTAGGTAGGTAAGCAGGCAATTTGAAAACAGTTGATATGCAGTCTATTTTATTGTATCATTTTAAGAAAAATGTTAATTAAGAGATGAACAAAATAGTGATATAAAATATTTAAATAAATATCAATTGAAAACATATGAATTCACATCAAAATATATTGGTCAATTTTAAATCCAAGTTAATGCCCCACGCTTCTTATATCAAACACTTTAGCAAAATAAAGATTAAAAGGTTTAAAAAACAAATAGATAAATTAATAGATTAATTGGCCAAACTTTAATTCATTTTTATATCCAAATATATTTATTGTTACACTTTCGTAAAATAATAAATACCAATATGAAAAAACAAATAAATAAAATAAATAATCTACTCCAGAAAACAAATAGATTGATTTATCAAATTTAAAAACAAATTTTATCAAACGCTATTTCATTTAGAAAATAAGAAATAAACAATATATATATTAATTGATAGATAAATTTGGTAAAATGTAAAACAAATCTTGTAAAACAAATCTGATATCCAACTTATTGAAGTGTGAAGTGTAACATTTTAAGAAAAAAATATTAAGAAAAAAACAAACAACAACAACAACAACAACAAAACAAGAGCAAAATGAGATCATGTACATAAATTAATCAATTTAGAAGCAAACATATATTAAACCCATTTTTTATTGCAACACTTTCGGAAAATATTTAGATAAAAGATCAAAAGTCAAAAGAATAGATAATTTAATAGGTTGATCATTTATTAATAAAAGAAAACGAATATTCAATCCTATTTTATTGTAACATTTTCAGAAAATAATGAAGTAAAAGAATAAAAAACCATACCAGTGGACGATTTATTATTGTTACTTTAAAGATAAAAATAAATTATAAAAAACAACTCAAAAGATCTAAGATCAAATATAAAAAGATAACAAAATAATTTAGTAAGTAATTTCAAAATCGAAAATGATATCCAACGCTTATTTATTGTAACAATCGAAAAATATAAAAATAAAAATAACTGAAAAAAATCACCAAAAACAAATAGATAAATAAATTAATGAATAAATAAATCAATCTTGAAAGCAATCTGATATCCGATTTTATTTTTTTTGTAACATTTTGATGAATAAATAAATTAAAAGATAAAAAACAAATAGATAAATGTATTAAGAAATTTGCCAATTTTAAATCCAAATTGGTTTCTAACGCTTTTTTACAACACTCAGAAAATAATCAATTAAAATATATAAAACAAATAAATTCATGAATAAATAAATTGACCAATTTTAAAACATAAATAATATCTCAGACTATTTTAATTCGACACTTTCAGAATTAATAAATTCAAAACTTAAACAATAAAAATAAAAATAAGGATAAAAAAATATTGATAAGCAAATAAATCAGTTATAAATCCAAACTGATATCCGATCCTATTTTAGAACAGTTTCAGAAAATAATAAATTTGAAGATTCAAAACAAAAAGATAAATTAATAAATAAATAATCAATTTTGAAAGCAAACTGATATCCAATGCTATTTTATTTTTTTCCTTTATAAAAATGAGAAAAATTAAAAAAAGAAGTAGATGAATTGATAAATAAATAGGTCAATTTTAAAATAATAATAAATTATTAAAAAACAAAAACTCAAAAGATCCAAGATCAAATATAAAAAGATAATAAAATAATTTAGTTAGTCATGACATCCAACGCTTATTTATTGTAACAATTGAAAAATATGAAAAATAAAAAATAATATGAAAAAAACAAACAACCCAAAACAAATAGATAAATAAATGAATGAATGAATAATTCAACCTTGAAAGCAATCTGATATCCGACTTTATTTTAACACTTTGATGAATATATAAATTAAAAGATAAAAAACAAATGGATAAATTTATAAAGAAATTGTTCAATTTTAAATCCACATTGATATCTAACGCTTTTTTACAACACTTTCAGAAAATAATAAATTAAAATATCTGAAACAATATCTAACCCTTACCCTACATGAATAAATAAATTGACCAATTTTAAAACAGAAATAATATCTTAAACTATTTTATTTTGACACTTTCAGAAATAATAAATTCAAACTTAAACAATAAAAATAAAAATTAGGATAGAAAAAAAATATTGATAAGCAAATAAATCAGTTATAAATCCAAACTAATATCCGATCCTATTTTATTGCAACAGTTTCAGAAAATAATAAATTTTAAGATTAAAAACAAAAAGATAAATTAATAAATAAATTAATCAATTTTAAAAGCAAAATGATATCCAAAGGCTATTTTGTTTTTACTTTATAAAAAATGAGAAAAATTAAAAAAGAAGTAGATTAATTGATAAATAAATTGGTCAATCTTAAAACTGGACTGACATCCAACACCATTTTCTAGTAACGTTTTTAGAAAAAAAAATTATAATAACTAAATAAATTAATTTTGGAACCCAAGCTCATATCAAAATAATTAGATTGCATCACTTTCAAAAGAATATAAAGTGAAGGAATAAAAACAAATCAAATAAAGTGATACATAAATTAATTAATTTTAAAATATTTGTATTTTAAACCTTTCGAAAAATAATGACTGAATACTTAAACAACAAAATGATAAATAAAGATTTTGAATTAAAACTGGTATCCTACGCTTTTTGATTGTAGCAGTTTCAGAAAATAATACAAGCCCCTTCCGAATGGAAATTATCAAATGACAACACGGGTCAGTTATATAGCTTTAAATGCACCTGTTTACAAAATTTTAACATAATTTACCAAACATCTACGAATAATGGACATTTTTCTTAACTTACAATTGGCTATCAAAAGGCTGCTTTTTCAGAAATAAGGATACTCTTAATACTGTATAATATTATCATTATGAAAAATGTTTTCTTAATGATTACTGTTAAGAAACAAAAATAGCATTCAGCGCAAAAAAAAATACTTAACAAACTTAGCAAAATACCGTTTCTACAAAAAGTTTTGAAACCTGTATACAAATGTTACCCCACTAATTGTAAATACTTCTTTGATCATTTGACTACTTAGAGAACCTTATTCAATATATCACTAAAATTTATCCAAATGAGGGGCAGTATTCAAAGTTAGCCTTAATTTTTTTATAAATATTTTGGTGGATCTAGTCCAATATAAAAAGTTTTTACCGTGTAGTTATAATTTAAAAAAACACTTTGAAAATATCAGGTACCACATCTGTTATTTGACATATTTAGCTAAAACAAACTAAAATAAATCAAGAGGGACATGAGAGGTACATAAATAATATCTATAGAAATAAAATGATAAGATAAGAAAAAAGATTCCAGTCTAGGATTTGAAACCATGCCCCTCTTTTATCAATGCAGTTTTTATAGCCTATTTCAAATATTCTTAAAGTGGAGATAATGCATTAGTGGACAAAAACAAAGACGAACAAAAATTTATAAATTTTCTGGAAGTGCAACAATTACAATTTCATGAAAATTGCGAAACCGATATTAAACGCATTGTTATAATTTTATCATAATAAAAAGATCAAAGAAAAAAAGGATAAATTACTAAATTAACTGGTAAATTCTTAAACCGAATTGATATGCCACCATTATTTTGAGAATAATAATAAAATAGGTGAAAAACAAATATATAAATTAATAAATTAATTGGTCAGTTTTAAACCAACCCGAATTCAAACGCATTTAAATTGTAACAACTTTTAAAAATTATAAATAAGAAGTTTAAAGGACAATATATACATAACTAAATTAATTCAGTCAGTTTGGTTTTTAAAATCAACAAATTTATCAACTCTATAACCAAAAAATATTCATTGCTATTTTATTGAAACTTTTTTTGTTGAAACTTATATCCAACTCTTTTTATTGTAACCATTTAGCAAATAGTTAATTAAAAGATTAAAAAACCCGAAAGATCCAATATCAATATTTAAAAGATACTAAAATAATTTAGTTGGTCATTTTTATATCCAAATTGATATCCAGCGCTTATTTATTGTAACACTTGAAAAATATGATAAATAAAAAATAAGAAAACAAAAATATAAATAAATGAATAAAAATTAATTCAATCTTGAAACCAATCTGATATCCAATTGTATTTTATTGTTACACTTTAAAGAATGAATACATTAAAATATAAAAAACAAAATGGATAAATTTTAAAGGAATTGGTCAATTTTAAATCCAAATTGGTTTCTAACGCTTTTTTATTGCAACACTTTAAGAAAATAATGAATTCAAATTTCTTAAAATAATTAAATACGTGAATAAATAAATTGACCAATTTTAAAACAGAAATAATATCCAACATTATTTATTTTGACACTTTCAGAAATAATAAATTCAAGCTGAAAAATAAAAAAAATGAAGACAAAAATAAAAATATTCTTAAGCAAATAAATCAGTTATAAATAAAAACTGATATCCAATCTTATTTTAATAAAATAGTTTCAGAAAATGATAAATTTAAAGATTAAAAATCAAAACGATAAATTAATAAGTTAATTAATCAATTCTAAAGGCAAACAAATATCCAAGGCTATTTTATTTTTACATTTAAATATTGAAAAGATTAAAAATATAAGCAGATTTATTGATAAATAAATTGGTCCATTTTAAAACAACACTGATATCCAACACCATTTTCTTGTAATTATTTTAGGAAATGAGAAATGAACAACAAATTGATAAATAAATATAGATGTTAATTAATCATAACATAACACAAATTGTATACATTTTATTGATAGTTGCTGATGAACATTGAACCATTTATGATGAAGGGCCATATTTTTTAGAACAAGAATTTGTTTTTCGATTTTTTTAGAATAAGTTTTTTTTCCGTATTTAATTAAGAATGAGCAATGATTCTATATAGCGACCCTTCCAGAAAAAAATCCAGATAGCAAATAAAAATTAGGAGTAAATGGACAATAATAATTCTTATAGATTTAGAAAATGAATTAAATTGATATATACGTACGTGTTATGCAAATAACTAAAATACTAAAATAAACATCTTTTTAATCAGGTAGACTGACTGATTGACTGACTGAAGTAAAAACGAACAAAATGCATTCGATGCAATCATGCCAGACGTAAATATTCAAATATAGAATTTTAATAAGTGCATAAAAGTAATAATGAAGAAAATGTAAAACCACGTCAATAAATGAATTAATGTATAAGTACATAATGAATACCGATGATATGAGGTCTGTTGTAATCGAGTTGTTGACGATTATTGTTATAGATTGAAGGGCCATTTCTTATGTTTTAAAATAATGAAATAAATAAATACGAAAGAATGGTTGACTATATTTGATAAATTTCTTCTTTCTAATGTTGAATAAAATACCATGTAATGTCTAACATCAGCGCGTCTAAAATCTCAGTTTATCTCTTTTCTCGGCCAGATTTGACATTGCCCCTTCAATGAAACCCTTTAAAAAAAGATAAAGAATAAATGGCAAATTGTCCGATTTTCCTCCTTTTGACGATAAAGGCTATGATACAGAATCCTTCTGTAACATAATAAGTTGAACACCTCCGGTATTTGCTTAAATTTACGAGGGCGTAGATCCAGACTGAGGAATGATTTAAGTACATCTTTGTTTAGTGACCAGCCATTCCTCGATGTTCTTTCTTTCCCGTAAGGGATCTGACTACCTGGTCCTATTATTTTGGAGTAAATCAAATTTTGTTTAAAATGGAAATAAGCTGGACGTATGTATTTGCTCAGAAAAACTCACATTTAGATAGGACAGGATCAAAAAAATCAAACTTTATGAATGTAGATATAATTCAGCACATAATTAAAAATAAAATATGCAAGTACGGAAAAGTCATCAATCGTTTTAGACTGAAATGTTATTTCTTATTTTTATTATTTGCAAGAAAGAATATTGACTCTTTTTCTATTGATAAGGAATGATTTCAATAATTAATTTCATACGGCCTTAAAAGGTTAGGGTTTAGAGTCTTAAGCAGTATTTTTTTAATTTGCAGAACTAAGATGAAAGCAATAAAAGCACGTTTAGTTTGCTCTTTTGACCGCTTTTGATGTTGCAAAGGGGTACTTTCCTGTGGTGTAATAAAACACGCTCATTTCACTGAAGTGAGAATTCTTGGTTCAAATCCAAGCGAGAAGCCCTATGACGATTGCAACATACTTCTCAAATCAAGTTAAGATATGATTAGGGTTAGATAGAAAACACGATTTTGTCATTGTTATATGCATGTTTTTATCACACTTTAAAGCAATAGAATAACTATAGAAAAATATCGAGATACGATTTATCAAATGTATTCGAGAAATAGGTTACATGTATCAAAGTCTTTCATTAAATTGAAAAGAAAACCCCACACAATTTGTCATCCGCTTGTAGATAAATAAATAAATACTAAAAAATAAGATTGAATAAGATTGAATAAGCAAATATATATATGCAAAAAAAAGCTTGTATTAAAACTGTATGCTATACATTTTCATTATGATCCTTAAAAAGTGTCAAAATAACATTATGTCAATGCTTGATTTTTGTGATGTTTTTGATTGTATTAGAAAATTGCCGCAAGTGATTTTAATACATGTAAGCCATTACACGAATCTAGGTAATGATTATTTTCCCCATGTGTTTTTATGGCTTGCACTTTCAAAATTCATCGTCTCCTCGCTATTAAATTTAAAGCATTTTATGTGCCGTTGAACGAGAAAATAACCAAAATTATGTAAAGCAGTATTGCTTCTGAAGATATGTTTTCATAAAAATTGTTAAACAAAGTTATATGTAGAAAAAAAGACTTTCTCTGTGACAATGTTTAAAAAGAGTTACTCATATAGAAGTTATTTTTACAATTCGTCCGGTGACTGAGGAAATGTCGTTTAAAGATTTGTTTATTTTGAGTTCAATGGGTATTTTGGATAGTGGAACGTACAAGGCATTAACCAAGTGAATGGATTGATGGTCGTAAAAGGTTTTCTATTCAAGTTCTAAAAGCAATCTTGTTCAACAGAATAAAACAAATTTTATTTATTGTTTTATTTTTGCTAAAAAAAAAAATATGAGTAAAATATATTTTGTTTAGACGAAATGGCTGACATACGGACAGATGGGCAGACAGATTTACAAGAGCTTCGCTACGATGTTCTTCTCTTAATCCTCTTTTGATATCAATATTTAAAAAAAGAAATTAAAGACAGTAAAGTAGTAAAATTGGCCTTGTTTGTTTCCTATCTATTTTAAAATACACAAAATTAAGCTGGAAATACTACTCATTTTTACAAGGAACATACTATTTCAGTAACCACTGTCTTTTCAGAGTCTTATTGTATTATTTATATTAATGCAGATAAGAACTAAAACATGCATTTGTTCCTCGTTGAGTTTCATTCACTTTTGCTTGAGATAAACTCCGATGTTAAGAAAGTAAATGTACATTCCAATTACATTAAGCAAATTGTAATCAATCATGGACAATCTGTTGCGTAAATAAATCTGTTTTGAAAGACGGTGAAAGAAACAAAATTGTATAGAAGCGACATTTGCACAACTGATATATATCGATGTGTCTGACAAACAAGAAAATGTAAAAGTTAATGCGCAAAAAGCTAGGTTTGGAATGTTAAAATGTAAAATGTAATTCAGTAGCCTTCACGTAACGAAAAACATCATTTCAAGTGTCATGTTGACAAATAAATCATTGAAGATTGCATCAAGCTTGAAAATATCGCTTCATGTTTGTTAATGTTTCTAAAATCTCGATTTGACAAGTGTAACACATGTCTTAAAAGATCAATGGAAGGACAACATAACCTTTGTAAACACTTTGATAACAAAATGCATGTTGCCAGAGAAGTTTATGAAACGAAAATTACATAACAAAACGCAATGCTATCCATATTTTTATGCAATGTTTAGGAAGATAGTAAGTTTAAATGAAGTACACGATGAAAGAACAAGGTCGTCCTCACCAAAGCTTTACTAAATTACTCATCTCAAATATTTCCATGCATCATTAATTCTTATGTTTTGACGCAATGTAATTTTGGGTTTTGGCATAGGAAATGTAGCAATTGTTGGTCGGGGAGATTATAAATTAAATAGTATAAATTAACTCGAATTAATAAGATACGAAGATATTTACCAATGGAAATAAAGAAATAAGGTATTTTGCATGTAAGAAAGCAGATGTATTTTATAAAGGTATTTCTGCTTAAATGATGTCGTTTATGACTTTTTGTGTGTCTTTTGGGTTGAACCTTTATAAATCCTTTATAAATCCTCTATTAAACCATTGAAGAAGATGAGACAGACTATTTGTGCAGCTAGGTTGATTAAAACGGTCATCTTTAATATAAACGGGCTTGAAATACAATATATCTTATTTTACATTATGTATATGAATGTTTCAGTAACGTTACAAAAAAAGAAAAACGCGGAGAGTAATTGTCCTGCCACTCTAACTTTTCTATATTGTCATATTACATCAGCAGATGGTGCAGCTTGTCTTTCCTATAGTCAACGATTTACAGCATATACTGTCAGGATGAAAACTACCCTTTCAATGTTTTGATATCTCTATTAATCAATATCAAAATGTCATATTTAGCACCGCAAGCTGTTTATACAATCTTACTATGTGTGTGTTCATGTTTGCTTCTCAGACCAAATCACATGCTGGTAACCTACCATTGGTTATTATGGAAAGAACTTGCACCACCAGACCACTTCTACCTTCTAAAAAAGTCTTTAAAATGTCTTTTTATTTCTTCGGATACATAATCTATATAAGAATATTCCATATTTTTATATTGTCTTAATTCTACTATAAACTTTCATGCAATTTTACTAAAAGAGATTTCAAGCTATATGTAATTCGAAGAACCAAGCATTTTCATCCATGGCTTTAAAAGCGATACCGTTGAGTTTCAAATACTGAGCATGAGTGTTCATCGGAGGTTGTCACGTAAATCAAGCAGTCAAGCTCGATCAAGGATGATGGCGACGTCTTTCGTGTCTAAATAGCCCTGTTAGTACAACAATGAAAAGAAGTACTGCTTACACTAATTCAATAATAAGCAAACGAGGAATATATTTCATATACTGTATGTAGTTTCTTTATATATTAAAAGGACTCAACTGCGGTTTATTGACATAACGAGACTAGAAATATTTTCCAGAATTAATATTTCATCTGCTGTAGGTGTAGACCAATAGCTTGTGTGCAAAAATTTTAAGATCATTAACTCTTTCCGTTTTTCCAGAATGATTGTTTTAATTGTGAATAATGACCAAAATTTGAAAAGCGTTGCAACGTTTTTCCCTCAAACGGACTAAGAATAACACAAAGATACGATTTTCAATTAATTTCTGAACATTTTTTAATTATGTTTTGTTTATCTCTCTGCTTGGAAAGCCACAACTGAGCAACGCAAGAAGATCAGATTTTATTTTTTTAGGCGTTTGAATCTCAGTGGAGTTCCTTTAATATATTAAAGTAGTTATCATCGATAAGAACAATATTATCAGATGATGACTAAATTTATCCGGGAAAAATTGCTTTCGAATCTCAAACAACGTGTATGAATTTCTGAAAACTGACACGTGTAATTTTCTTACCAGAAGACACGTGTAAATTTCTCCCGAGCTATTGACATTTCAGATATGTTAGATCATTTGAAGACAAACCATGTTGTAGATAGACAGCAGCAAAAACAAAATGTTTCAACATCTGGTGCACAGGAATTGTAGGAAATATTGAGTGACGTTTTAATGAATAAGTGCTTTTTTATTTCCCGCAACGTTACATCAATGCAGAAGTAACATCTGAATAGAACAACACAAAAACAAGGTAGGAAATCGCTGTAAATCTTAATATGATGTCTTGGATGTCAACATTTACACTGGGTGAGTGAAGTTCCAACCCTTCCGATGTGAATACATAATAAACACTCCTACCACGTTTGGAAGGATGCGAACTCGCAACCACCGGCTACCAAACTAAACACCGTTAAACGCTCTAAAAACTGGGTCAAAGAAAACATCTTAGAGACGAAGTTGTCTTAGTTTTCCAGGCTGGTGCGCACGTATATGTAATACATGCCTTCTGAAAATCTGGGATTGGGATCGTGACTCGGACAAGACACCATGTAACAAATTATTCATATCTTAACACAAAGATGCAATTGGAGCTTGGCTGACAAGCATATTGAACACAAAGTGTATGTTAGCTGGGTAATTGAATCTAATTTGATGACGTTTGTAGAAATCTTATTTTAATAAAAAAATGAATGATTGCGGTTGTTATAATATTTTCCCTATGCTATCAATATTGAGTAAAATCTTGTTATAGATACTATAAACAGTATCCAGCACACTAGCCAGTTTCTGTTATTATTGAAACTTTAATGACTGTGAAAAATATACATAAGATGTGGATCAAAAATGATTCATAGTAAAATCGGTTCGATGCTGTTTGTTCGCCTCTTTATTCCGAGAATATTATACTATTCTTACTTTAGAAGTTTATCCTTAATGTCTAATATCTGCAATCAATATAGACATCCGCAGCTTGTGATTAACTCAGTCTCTATTGGACACAAAATGGTCGAAACTGCATTTCTCTAGAAAAATAACTTTAATGAATCATTTCTGTTCAAATGTGTTTTCATTTTGAAAACTTGATATTGTGTACCGCATATTTTTGACAAAATAATCTTCTATTTCTAATTTTGATGTTTTGAACTGTAACAATAATAAATTGACATATAATATACACACTATAATAACATTATGGATATAATAATGATAATATTTATATTATATTTGTACATCTTCTCATATTTCTTTTTATTTTATTAATTATTTTATTTTATTTTATGTTATAAAATCCGCTTCAATCGCATGCATTATCTAAATTCAAAAAGTTTACAAAATCATATTTAAAATTAGATAAATAATGTAGGATTCGTATATACGATTCCTGAGTAGAGAGGAAGTCAACTTTAATATTAAGCTATCGTTTCTATCTTTATGTACTTTTCTAGGGACACCCATGGCCGAGTGGTTAAAGCCACCGCTGTGGGTTCGAATCCCGACAAGGACTTTGGATTCTTTCATGTGAGGAAGCTATCCAGATAGATAACGGAAAGTCGGTGGTTCTGCTCAGGTGCCCATACCTCTCTGAAATAATGCACGGAAGGGCATCTGAGGTCTTCCTCCACCAGTGAAGCTGGAACGTCGCCATATGACCTATACTGTGTTTGAGCGACGTAAAACCCAATCAAACAAACGAAACATGTGATTTTAAGAATATCAACTTAATCCTCTCTATATTTACTTTTTCCCACTTTGAAACTTAAAAAGACAATGAAATACTATTTCATAAGAAAACGAAAATATATTAGTAGATTGCCAATTGTCTTCAATATTTTAATGTATTTTCTCATTTAAAATAACATTATATGTTGGAATATTTTTTATTGACATTGGTCTTACATAGTTTACTAAGTATGCAACTTCAAAGTAAATACTACGTTGTGTATAACTACATGTCTCATACTAAATGAATTTGATATAGTTGAAATTTGTAAAAGTTGATTTTCCTGAAGCTGAATGTCATGTTTTTACTTTATTTTTTTTTAAACAAATTATGTGAAATTTGAATGTACAGACACCAATTATAGAAACTACTATTTTTATTTTGCATGTTACTGTATTGTCGCATTTTTTGTTCACAACTACCTTGATTATAAAACATATATATAATAAATAATAAATATATAAATAATATATAATAAATTATGTGACTCCTCAATAACATCCCTAGTTTCAATCATTAAAGGATAACAATCATTTATTTATTACTTTAGAAAGAAAGGACTTTTTCTCAGCATATATAATGACTTTCTAAAGAATGGGTGTTACGTATGCGTGACAAAATGCCTCGAGTACTATACTACAGCATTTAAGTTTGGCTCGGTGGTAAAGTGTTTTGTCATTTTGCCACTTGGACGGAGACTGTGAGTCCGATTCCCATGTCTATGGGATTTGTCGATAGCATCTGTCACTCATCAAAAATAAACTTTGACATCTCAGATAGAGAAAACAATAGAGAGTAACATTCTGTTTCATAAGATATTGTGCTATTATAAAACAGTTGTGATCAAAATGCCAACATATGACATTCAAATTACATTAAACCACGCATAAAAACAATATAGCGTCGCTCAAAGCTTCTTGTTTTGTAATGTTTATGGATTTTGCTGTATCAGATGTTGAAACTTGTCATTTTTTGTTCCTTTATTTGAAATGTTAGATATTTAAGTTGGTACATGCATGCTTTTCCAAATTTTCAGCCACATATTTCAGATTCAATAATAAGTGAGTACGATTTGTTACAAGTCCAACTAGGAGCATTTCAACAAGTTTTGGAATGTATTTAAAATTCTTACTGTAATGAGGCATATTTAGTCCGGTAAAATCTAACGACCATTTTGTGAAGGCTATTTTCTGGTATTAAATATCAAACAACACTAAATATTCTTATTTTACTTAAACATTCTATCAGCATTCCTTAAGTAACACAAGCCCAAATTTGAAGTTAATCATTATAAAAGGATAATGTGCAAAACAAAAAACGAAAATTAAAACACACAAATAACGAGAAAACACTCTATTTGAATTAATGAATAATTTATTCAACGACTCAAGGTTACTTAAAACATTTTTTGTATACAAAGTATATATTTACAATAAAATATTTTACGCATTACGTTTAGAATATGAGAAATACGAAATAATAATAATAATAATAATAATAATAATAATAATAATAATAATAATAATAATAATAATAATAATAATAATTATAATGATCTTTAATGAATGCGATTATTCAATAAAGAGAAACCTGCATACCAAATATGGTACATTGAGTTGAAAATTGAAAAGGTATGTTTAAAAACAAAACGTACTACTTTAGGGTTAGGATTAGGGTGAGGCTACCCTAACCCTACTTTATCATCTTTTAATTATAGTCTCATTCTCTTTGACTTATGAAAAGAGTCTGTTGAAGATGCAACATAAAAGAACTACAAATGCTTGCAATGAATGACGGAACAATCTTCTATATTTTTGAGCTTTTGAATCATGCAGATGTTGTTTAAACAGCCATTTAACGTCAGTCAATGTGCCAAATATAGCTTTAAAACAACGGTACAAGACATAACGTGTGATTGAACTGTCACTACAGCATGATCATATTGTCATAATAGAATATGACTTTGCCGGGTGGTGTTTATAATGTACATCATAAAATGACAGCTAGTTGTGTTATCTTTATAATATTTGATCATAAAACATGAAAAAATGAAAGTATTTCCATTGATGAAAGACACGAACAATGTCCAGGTTAGCATTTCTTCAATACATTTCTGCATTTTGATAAACTACAAATTTCCTTAAATATCTGTTATTTTGCATACAAACAATTTGATATATAATAATATTTAGCTTTCTTGTAACTGAAGTAATTTCAACTTGTATGGTTTTAGTAGAGGAATGTACATGGTGTATTTAGACTTACGAATGACCTTATATGGTGGACAGATTAGCGATTGTCGATTAGCGAAAGGCTGCCAACGTTACATGAAAATATAAACAAAATTATAAAAATATAAAATAATCATGTATATAAAATAAATGATGGTCTGCCATACTGAAGTTTGGGGTAATTCTTTCTCCATTTCCTATGAAATTAAATATTAAAATTAAATTTGACATTTTTAAAAATACATAGATAAAAACTTTTTGTAAAAAATGATAAATCACCACAATAAAAATTAATAGAAAAACTATACATATGATTAAATAAAATGAAAGTACATATTTTGACAAATGTACATGCTGCAATTGGATAACTTCTTGTGGTGTAAAGAAACACACTCACTTAACTTAAATTATGTGAGAATTCTTGGTTAAAATCCAAGCAAGAATCCCTATGAATATTACAACATATTACTAAAACGATTACTAGGATATTTTGATTTTGTATTTGTAAGAAAACGTAAGCTGAAATATAGAAAACCAACCTTCACCATATCTTCATAATAGATATCAAAATAGCTTTCAAGACGTACGTTATATGCTGAAACTGAATATTTTACCAAAAGGTTCACTCCAGTTTATTCTGTCACCTTAGACTTGATTCATACTTTAAATTGTTTTATTGAAATAATAATAATAATAATAAATAATAATAGTAATAATAATAATAATAATTCAAATAAAAATGAGGGTTCACGCTTTCTTTTTTGCCTGTGTGCTCATTTTTCTGTTTAAATCTATTCCATTGATAAAAGCATGCATGCATTTATTAACTGTTTCAATATATGCTTTCAATATTTTTACTTTGCCATTGGAAAACTCTTTTGTGTTTGCCTTGTTAAAGGAGCACAGTTAAATCGCACACCACAAAATATGCTCAACAATCTCTAAGGAAATGTTATTATAGGCGTTTTCCCTAATATCATGTTAAGCACACCGGAACGATATGCGAGTTGTTGGAAGAACTTTCAGTCCAAAACTGAGTTTTAGCAATCTTTTTCAGCTGTTTTGGGGTAGATATTATTTAAAGCTTTTTACATATTTCAACCCCATGGCAATTTCGGCCAGGAGAGCAGCAGATTGGAACTTTGTTGGCTGTTTTGCTATTCTGAAGTTGATAAATTTTGTCTTTGTACCTAAAATGCACGACATGTTATGTCTATTTCTGGTTGATAATGTTAAGCTCTGCTGTTCATTTGTGTGAAGACTAACCCGGTTCTATGTTTCAGAAAGACTACCAAAAGAGCTCGTTTCTTAATTGTTTTAAAGAAGACAACACAAGGATCATTACTAGAGAGCACACTTACAAACCAATCGGATTTATAGGAAGCACTTTTCACATTTTTTTTATTTTGAGTCCTGGCGGCATTTTTTTAGAAGGGTGCAATGTTTTTTATATATAATTTTTCAGGACAAGCAACGGATCATTTCATCAAGCTTAACGAGAGAATGAATAGATGTTGTGTTTTTGTTTTAAATTTTTCTTCATTCGGTCATCATGTTCAATGGAACTCTTAAATTGGATTGATAGTTGTAAAGAATCACATAGTGATTATTTCTATAGAGTTGTATTTATTTCTGTCCTGTTGTTGGGGAGATGTCGCTTACGGTTGTAATATTTTTATGGTTTTCTTGTTTAACTTTGTATCATTTATTGATTAAGATCTGTCTGTTCAGGGTTGACGAGGAGAGTTCTTTGAATGTTTCTGAGAGTAGCTCTAGCGGGCTTCTTGTTTATCAAAAAGCGATGCCATTCTAGATCATACACCTTGCTTTTGGGAAGACAGCTCTCAGTATATTAAATACCCTTTACAAGCAACAAACAATTGTTGCATTTGACATTTAATCTTCAGCTGAGATTGCAACATTGAAGCAATTGATCTACACATGAGACCAGCACTTCGTGTTATAAAGAAAAACATCTGACCAAATATAAATATTTATAAGGCTTCGCGTTATATAGGATACGCAAGCTCTTTGTTATGGGGTTCTTCCTTTAATCTTCTTTTGATCTTTTTAACACCAAAGTTGATTTTCACGTAATCTTTGCAAGGACCCTTTGACGAAATGAAACTCGAAATGGCATATAATACAAAATCCTAAAGCCCATATTGTCTTTTTGGTGTTTATGGACATAAAGGCTGGCAAACACGACAATTTTAATTAAAAACCATCTGTTAAAGTCAAAACAACTGTTCATATTAAGAGTATGAGAGTTCCATTATCTGAAAAGCTTTGAGCTGGAAATAATCATTAACTTCGTAAAATGAAACAGATGTGAAATTCATCTTTTGAAGGAAATCGAATTGTGAAACATTTTTAAGAACATTCAGGAGTTGTGTGTCATACAGTGACAAACATTCTTATTGTTATTCCCCTAGCTCATCTTAACGCTTTGTTTTAGACTTGACAACTTGAACACATGTTACAGAAGAACAAAGGTAGTAGAAGATCATTGATGGGTTTTAGGCATTTGTATCAATATAATGTCATAAACATCAGATAGTTTTTATTGTTTGAAATGAAAGTCCGAATCATATGCAAGTCAAATCATCTAGTAAAATACTAAAATAAAGACCCTAAAGGAGCAGTCATTTAATTTCTGCTTAATATTTTCATAAATGCACAAAAAATCTTAAATGATTATGCCCTGTCGATTAAATATTGTCAAACAAACCCTTATCTACCTAATGTGTCATAAAAATAAGGTTCAAACCGAGTTTGAATCATTTAAGAAATGCCTTTTCGATGTTTATGAGTTCCTTTGTTCAAAAAGAGTTCCTTTGTTCTATATTGTTCATGACATTGATGAAGAAATTTTTGTGCTTAGTTCTTCCTGAAATACTTAAATCCTTACTATGCTAATTTAATCTAAGGTTTGCAAAATAAAAATAAATAAAAAAGATACTAATTGATGCTCAGCCTACGGGCGGACAAATTGGTTCCTCTTTCTAGTTTATAACAACTCCGCCGTATATTTTATTTTGTGGACTCTCTCTACGGAGTATTGAAATAATGCGTCGTCATGTCACAAAAATCAACATGTTTGACATCTCATTCCAGAAAGAATCCAAGCTTACAATTTGATCAAGAAGGAAGATATAGATTCGGAACGTATTGATATCAGAGTTTATCTAACATCTCTTACTATCCACCATTGTTCGTATTTCACATGTGTTCAGTTTAATTACAAAATTTGAGATAAAGCTTTAAGAATTGTCACCGTTGAAACAAAATAGCCATTAGTTACTTGTCTTTTTATCTTTTTAATCTATCTTTTCTGTAACAGATGGACCCAGAATCGTTGTCAGGCAGCTCGCGAAATGTTTTATAGATTGCTCATTTGCTTTTTAAAATTTTCGAAATCTTAGTTTTGTGATACCTCATTTAAAACATGTTAAAAATAAAAATAATGTAAAAACAATGGAAATTATGATCACAAAAACTTGTTTAATTCAATCAAAGCAGGTCTCTGTTGAAATTTTAATGATACAAAAAAGACTTTAAAAAAGCAAATATTAATATCATCATCATCGAGGACATTAAGAGTCATGTAAGATGGGTTAAATATACTTGATCTAAGTAAAAAAGGGACTTGATTCGTTGAATTTGATAAACTCGAAAAGTCAATTTTTGGTACCGCCGGATGTCCGTTAATAACATGTTTATGTACACTTCAAATATACATTAGGATATTAAAGTTTGTGCACAAAAGTAATGTTGTAAAGTATTATTCTTTTCATGGTAATTTAGTCAAATTGTTCTCTTATAGGGGTGGTCCCGTTTAGACCTTATTCGATAGGTAAAAATCTTATGCCAACGTCGTTCGAGTCCGTTTTCTTTTGAGAGTTGTTAGTAATCTTTCAATAAACGCAATTATAATACTTTATCTAAATCCTTCTAAAAATAAAGGTATTTGCACTTAAGTAACAATACCCATATAAGTATATTTGCATTTGTCAACGTGCCGTCCCGATGTTATCTGTACTCTATTGTTTAAAAAGAATAATCGCGACTTTTCCATTGCATTATGAGTCACCCTTTAAAATGTACATATGTTACAAACTCATATCAAAATTTCTAAAAGAACCATGATTTTCTTTTCATGCTTTTGAACATTTTGTGGCAGTCTGAACAGTTTCTTCTTAATTACTTATTTTAAACTCTAACACAAGTCGCTTTCCGTTTTGATGTAATTGTAGATTTTTGATATATTAGATTAATCAAATGCGGCGAGATGTTACCAATTTTGAACAATATGTGACAGAATGTTTTAAAGTTTGAAATGAGTAAAGATTCTTTTTGTCATTTCAGCCAATATCTATCAGATTAAAATGTAACAGTTTAACAACTTTGCTTTCTGAACAATTCAAATGAATCTTTTGAATGTAACAGATTGGTAATGAACGTGTGTAGCTTTTTAAAAGTAATCAGAAACTGTCAAATACTTCGTGTTATGTCTGCCACCTAAACTAAAACCCATCAGTTCCAAAGGTAGTTTTTTATATTTGACTTGAAATATGGCAAACATTTTCATTTAGTTCCATCATTATATACACATTATACTGAAGAAAGCGTTGAGCTCATGTGACAATTTTTCAAGTTGCTTCTTGAAACAGCACTCATGTCACATTTGTGGAAATTGTTGTTACACAGGTAGGGCTCAAACATACCCCATTTAAGATACGAAAAGTGGTCCTTTTTATCTGATATTTCTTTCAAGGATCCAGTGAATGGGAGTGCAAGATTTTATTTACAGAAATGTACTTCTATTTACTGAATCCTTGAATGAAATATCACATTAAAGAATTATCACGTTTTTTTCTAAAATAGGGTATGTTTGACAGACGAAATACAATGTACATAGAGAAAAATACTCTTGGCATTGAAATTTTGCCGTTCGTACGGCTAAACAATATATCAGTTCAATATGTGCAATTAATATGAGTATATAGTCATATATATATAAATGTCACTCGTGCTGGGCTAACTTCCGTGCAAAACGGTGGAGTATGTTTGCCTCATAGGTCAATAGATCAAGCATGTTACTTAACAGTAACTTATCAGCGGTCCACTGTTGTCATGATTCCGGTGCTTTGAGGCAACAAAGGTAGCTTCTATTTATCCACTACTGTTCATTAACATGTTAAATCAACCCGAACCTGCAACATTTTTAAATCTACCAATCTATCTTTCAAGGGCTGACGGTTGGTTTTATTTGCATTCATATTTTCATTAATCATATTTTTCTTCAACTAAATTCACTTTGTTAATACTGTTTTTACCTGAACAGTGCTCTTCAACGCATTATTCTTGTGTTTTGTTTCATGAAGTTTTAGCGGCCATGCGTCTGGTTAAAAGATAAAGAAATTGTCTATCGACGGTTGAATGTTTATACATAACTTTATCATTCGTTAGTTCATTCGCCTCTACTCAACTTTTATATGCTTTGCCCGTTCCTGCTTGCTTGTTGCTCTTCAATTTGTAGAGTCTTGATATTCGTGTAATATGCCCCGGTACTAACACATTGCTTGCTACGGCACAAATAAGATACTTTATATCTACAGTATGCGCATTAAGCAAAAAGAAATGATCTCCTACTTTTGTTCTTCTACAACATCTGTTCAACTTATTAAATTCTAGACAAAGCCTTTTTCATAACTTTGACTGTTAACAATGGGCAGTCTGTCAAGGTGTGACATACAGTTCATCAACTAACTCTAAGTTGTCTACCAGTTTGGTTTCCATCCAAATATTTCAACATGTTGCCAAACGATTTTGAAAAGATCGTCGACAGCAGCAATACAATAGGAAATGTAGAAAATAATCGTTTTTAAAATCTTCCAAATGTATTCCATTTCTATGCTTTCTGACGAACGAATAGCATAACACATATACAATCTAGATAAAATTACATCAACTGTGCTCATGAATTGTATTTTCCTTTTTTTCAGTTCTGTTTTGCTTAGATGGTAGTAAAATGGTTATCACAGGCTGTCTTCCTCTTTCTGTTCAAGTTCAAATCTTTATAAATGTGCAGTAACCATAGGAATAAACGTTACTTGTAAAATATTTTATTTTATGTTTTATCCGATCCGTACCGAATCATTGCAAGGTTGAAATTGTTCATTTGGCGGATCTGAAAGAAAGTCATTTGACATTGTGTCTCCAATCTCAGGTACACCAATTTTAGTCTTTGACGGGCTAGCCATGTAATAAATTAGATATTAATATATTTTTCTCTATCAGACGAAGTGAAATTAACAAATTTAAGATGACTAACTCCAAAGTCAAAAGCGGAAACAAGATCTAAGAATAAAATTAACTTTTAACAACATTTCCTTCTCAACCGCAGGACAAATTTTGTTATTTAACGAAAACTATGATAAAATGATATTGACATGACTGGACTGGAATTAATGTTCAAAATAAATGGTCAATTTGATGTAGGTCTTGATCAGTAGCATGTGTGCACAATTTCAGATCATAAGTTGTCGAGGATCTTCCAGGATATAAATTCAAATCGTGAAAAAGACCTTATATTGAAAAGCGTTGCAACGCTTTTTACATAAATCGGGCTATGATAAGTAAATGACCATTTAAAAGCTCTGCCAGTTGTTTCGGAGTGCTGGATATAATAGTGTTAAAATCAGCTGTAACGATAAAAGCAAGAATAAATAAATCATGGATTTTATTTTCAAACTATATCTCCTCAACAGCTAGGCAGATTTTATTCGAAACAATCCTTGAGTAAATTGATGGAAATGAGATACTTTTGCTTTACACTTCTATAAAATATTATAACCGGTGTTCAAATAAACAAAACCTTTTATATATATTTTATTTTCCCAAACTACTGAGATGATTTAAAACAAAATATTGGATGGTCAATTTAAGATATCAACATTGTACACACTGTCGTATGAAAACTTAAACATGTTAAAAATTTCATGTTTGAAAGCATTAAAGGGTCACAAAAGAATGGTCCCTTTAGGTATTTTCAATGGCAGAAAACACTAAACTGTGGCTTATTTCACATTGAGCGTGTTAATTCATTCCCTTCCATAGTGTTGCTGAAAATCTGTGAGATGTTAATTCTCTTGTTGATTCCGTGTTACGTCATATTAAATAAATAAACACACTGAAAGCAAAACAAAATATACTTCAAATTTAATTTGTTTACACTTAGCTTCATGACGGAAAAAAACTTAATTTTTTTTTAAAATAAATTTAGTTAATCTGCTTGATTTGAACTATGAGCTCCTTAAAGTCACTATTAGGATGATAAAATTTACTTTAAAGGGAAGATAACCAAAAAGAAGGTTTAAAGATCGCTTCTTAAATAGTAACTATATTGTATCTATTTCTGTTCAAACATATTAAGTGGTATTTGTTTTCTCAAATATGCAACTTTATTTGTCATATGAAAACATGACATTTTGAAGCGATCTCTACGTTTTAATTGTAGAAAGGTCTTTCTCAATAAAACATGAAAATAATGACGATGTGAAACAGACTAAGCTGCAACATTTTCAATATTGCCGCGTTCGTCTTTCTTTAGGGAGTCTGTTTTTTCCTTCTTTTTGGAGTAATTTGGAAAGTAAAATACGATTAAAATCAAAGTCTGGCAAAAGGTTCCTTAATTACGTTTCTTTAAATCTGTTTTCTTTTGTGCTTTTTCAAGCTGTTGAGGTAGCAAGCCTAATGTAAATGACGCTATCAACGTAGCATTCTTCTCAAACTGTCAATTTTATGCTTTATCCGTTTCTTAAACAGACGTGTATCAACTGCACACGTGGTAGTATAATTATTTTTCTACAACATCTTTTAAACAATTCACGTTTAAGTAACAAATTTACCAAGCTCGACTTTGTGTCTCAAACAGTAGCTTGGATAACAAAGAACAAATCTGTTTTTGTCATCGCATACACAATAATACTCTTCAAAGATATGTGGTACTAAATCCGTACTGCTTATTGCTCTGGATGAAATAAATGATCAATTAATCCATAATGTGAGTGTTTAAATTGAGATAAACGACTAAAATTCCACACAAATAAAGAAAAAAATACCTTGTTTTGTTAAACCAGACGATTAAACTAAAATAACCTCGAGACGAGAAGTGCCCAACTAATTGAACAACCAGGCAGATTGTGAACAAAATCGTAAGGAAGGAATTTATTGTAGAAAATATTTTGAAAATATTACTATAATCATTCAACTCCGCTGAACAGACATATCACATTAGGTGGAAAGAGCCTTAAAATTTGAACTCCTCACCAACTAGGTGTGCTCAAGACGGATGCACACTCCTCTTTTATATAACTTAATAGTTTTTGTCCCTCATTTTTATTAAATGTATTGTAAATTCATTGTACAACATACCAAACCTCACTGTATGGTCTTTTTAATTGAACTATTCTATTTGAAAGACCCCGCTCAACGTCAATTAAATATAAACTTTATTTACCTATAATAATAATTCAGGCAACTCGCATCTGTTAAAGTTTAAAATTGTTGCATCATATTTGTATGTTTTAAGTGATAAAATAAAACTGTGAAAGGCTTTTTTGGCTAGATGAATTACTGCATTATATGTACATATTTAAGCAATAACTGCATGTAAGAAATAAATGAAAAGCATGCAAGTTTTCTTTCAAATCATAATAAAGATTTAAAACAAGAACAAACAAAAGAGTTATTGTTTTATTTACTTTTCGATATCAAAGTTACCGTGAGTATATATTTCTTCAAGATTTCATATACAGATTACACGTTAAAACATCGAGTAGGTTACGACACGTGCTAATTAAATGGGCACAAGAAGTACTTTGTAGCTTATTATGAATATTGACCGGGCTGCTAAGCAGATGGTTTATCAAAAGAATTTTAGAATTCATACTGTCGGGAAGACAAAAGACACAAACTGACATGACTTCGACAGCTGGCATTGCTCAAATGTTGACAATACATTTAAGGATATGCTATTACTTTCATCTTGAAATCCAAACATTGAAATGGGAATAAAGAACTTTTAAAAAGAAATAGAAATACGAAATTTCATTGTCATTAATGTATCTCATAACTGAACCTTGTAAACCTATTTGTATCATGTCTTATCGTACGCATATAGAAATGTGCCGTTGTAAAGACTTTAAAAATCAAAATAAATTTTATTTTTCCTTTTCCATGACATGCATATGGGTCAGCTCACTTGCAGGTGCAGAACAATGTTTGTTCAAAAACTTAAAAAATGTTTTCGTTAATGTCTTGTTTGCTTCCAATGTTAAAAGACAAAACAAAAACAATACATTTCATTAAGCTGGAAGCACTACTCATTTTCACCAGGGACATACTGTTTTAGTAACCTACAGTGTCTTATTGTTTTATCTACTTTAATGCAGGTAAGAATTAAAACTTGCATTTGTTCCTCGTTGAGTTTCATTCAAGTTTGGTTTAGATAAGCTCTGAAGTCTAGAAAGTAAATGTACATTTCAATAACATAAAGTAGAGTGCAATCATGGCCAATCTCTTGCGTAAAAAACCCTGATTTGAAAGACGCTGAAAGAAACAAAATTGTACAGAAGCGACATTTGCTCAAGTAATATATATCGATGTATCTGACAAACAAGAAAATGTAAATTTCAATGAGGAAAAAACCAGGTTTGGAATGTTAAAATGTAACTAATTGACTTTCGCGTAACGAAAAACATCTTTTCAATGGCCATGCAAACAAATAAATTGTTGAAGAATACATCCAGCTTGAAAATATCGCTTCATGTTTGTTAACGTATCTTTATCTCGATTTAATATGTTTAACACATGTCAACAAAGATCGAATGGAGGGCATCATTACCATTGTTTACACTTTGATAACAAAATGCATGTTGCCGGAGACGTTTCTGAATTAAAAATTACGAAACAAAACGCAATACTTGCCATATTGTTATATTACGTATTTGATTAATGCTTCGTGACTTTTAGCAAAGAAAAGAAAGAAACGATATCAAAGCTAAAAAATAAAACTGCATGTATAAGGTGATATATCTTGTCATATTGATACCAGTCTTGAATGAGCGGGCACTGACATTTAAGTCCCTCATTCCAAATTATCATTGACAAAAATATTTTACGCAAGTCATGACATGTGATTAAATAATCTATTGTTGTTAAATATACTTTCAAAATATGCTGTATATGTATATAAAAGATGTAAGAGATTAAGTCTTAAATATCTTAAATTTCTTATTGAAATGTTTCTTTAAAAGTTCCTCTTTCGTATGTAAGTGTTGTCTTTTACGGGACATATTTCGTTACATATATGACCAATTCTTTCAGTCTGCCAAATATCATTTTAGAATTAAGTGTTGATGTATCAAAATTAAATAAATAAATATATCATATTTCATTAACAACATTAACACAACTCTCATTCCTTGTACTGCCGGACGACATTTTGCGAATCATATTTTTTATGAGAAAGGGCATGTGTTCTATTTATCTGTGATTGCATAATGCTTTGGTTCTGCCCTGTCAAGAACAATCGGCACTGTTTAGGAAGGTAATTAGTTCAATTGAAGAACACGAAGGTCCTCAATCACCATTGCTGTTGGTTGAAACCAAAGCTTTATATCATTGCTCATTAAAATATTCCCATATATTATTAATTCTTATGTTTTTTTTTCGCATTGTTTTTTTGTTTGTTTGGGCATAGAAAATGTAGCAAGTGTTGATTGGGGAGAGTATATTTTGAATAATACTATTTAAATATACTATGCTCATTCTTGAGTAAAATATTGTTACCACAGAAATCATTTTAAATCTATTAAATATGTCTAATTTGTATAAAAGAATGAATAACGTTTGTATAAGAAGCAGTGATCCCGATTACAGGACAAGCAAAACACGTTAAACTGCCAGTTTTTCTTATGACACCATGTATTCAGGCTGCGAGCTTCTAGAGTTTGTAGTATTTTAAACATGGCATATCTACTTTCTGTGATATAAAACATGTTTATTTATATTTTCAAAGAGATTATAAAGCAAGTATTCATATTTCGTAGGAAGAGGTTTCAAATTTGAGCATAGCATATCTTTAACTATTTTACATAGGATAATAAATTTCATTTTGATACATATTGATACCACTACGTATGAAATAGATATCTCAGAAAATAACTCGACTACTTATCTTTAGATAATATTATTTCTATTTTCTTTACATTACTATTCTATGTAATATTGAAATGGATGCATTAGGTTAGATTCGAGGATATTTATCACTGGAAATAAGGTATTTTGCATGTAAGAAAGCAGATGCATTTCATAAAGGTATTTCTGCATAATTTATGTCGTTTAAGACTTTTTGTGTTTCTTTTGGGTTGAACCTTTATAAATCATTTATTAAATCATTGACGAAGATGGTACATACTATTTTTGCAGCTAGGTTGACTAAAACGGTTAGTTTTAAAATAAACGGGCTTGAAATACAAGGTTTCTTATTTTGCATTATGTTGATGAATGTTTCAGTAGCGTAACAAAAATGAGAAAAACAAAGAGATTAATTGTCTTGCCACTCTAACTTTTCTATATTGTCATATTTCATCACCAGGTGGTGCAGCTTGTCTTTCATATTGTCAATGATGTTCAGCATATACTGTCATGATGAAAACTATCTTTTCAATGTTTTGATATCTCTATTAATCAATGTCAAAATATCACATCTAACACCACAAGCTGTTAAAACAATCTTAATATTTGTGTGTACATGTTTGCTTCTCAGACCAAAACTGATACTGGTTTGTTCAAGGAAGAGACGTTTAAATAAAATACAATCTTTTCATAGCAGGGTTCAAATAAATAAGGTTAAACTATTATTTGCATGTGCGTTTTTAAGCATGGTCACCACTTTAAGCAAACGTTAGATTCTATATAGTATTGTTATTTAATGTATGAACATAAAATAAAAGAAGAGTAGATCAACCATTTAATGGAAAGAACTTGCACCACCATACAACCTTTACCTTCTTACAGGATCTTTTAAATGTCATTATTTCTTCCGATAAGAATATTCCATATTTTTATATTCTTTTAATTCTACAACAAACTTTCATGTTAATTTACTAAAAGAGATTTCAAGCTATATGTTATTCGAACAACCGAAGATTTCAATCCCTGGCTTTAAAAAGGGAAACCATTTAATTTCAAATATTGAGCATGAGCGTTCACTTGAAGTTGTTACGTAAAACAAGCATTAAGGCTCGATCAAGGATGATGACGACGTCTATCGTGTCTAAAAAGCTCTGTCAATACAGCAATGAAAACAATATTGATGACGCTACTTCAATACTAAGCATACGAAGAATATATTTCTTATGCTGTATATAGTTTCTTCATATATTAAAAGGCCTAAACTAAGGTTTATTGACATAACGGGACTAGAATTTATTTTGAGAATTAATATTGCTGTAGGTGCAGACTAATATCTTAACTTTTTAGATCATTTGCTAATTCCGTTTTTCCAGAATATTTTTTTTTAATTGTGAACAATGATCAAATATTGAAAAGCGTAGCAACGTTTTTTCCCTCAAACGGACTAGGAATAAAACAAATATACGATTGTCAATTAATTTCTGAACATGTATTTTAATTATCGTGTGTTAATCTTTCTGCTTGGAGAGCCTCAGCTGATCTATGTAAAAAATCAGATTTTATTTTTAGGCGTTTGAATTTAGTGGAGTTCATTTAATATCATTAAGCATATATCATCTTATCATCTATAAAAACAATATAACCAGATTACTGAATTTATACAGGAAAAATTGCTTTCGAATCTCAAACAATGAGTATGAAATTCCGAAAACTGACACGTGTAATTTTGAACCAGAAGACACGTGTACATTTGCCCCGTGCTATTGACATTTCAGATATATAAGATCATTTGAAGAAAAACCATGTTATAGATAGACAGAAACAAATATAAAATGTTTCAACATCTGGTACACCCTTTGAAATATTGAGTGACGTTATAATTAGAAACGTTACATGTATCTATAGAACAACACAAAAAACAAGAAATCGCTGTTTATTTTGATATTATATTTACTGTGTCAACATATACTATTGGAGAATGAAATTTCTATCCTACCAATGTAAATACATCATAAACAATCCTTCTACGTTTGGAAGGATTCGAACACGCACCTGCCGCTTCAAAACTACACACCGTTCAACGCGCTAAAAAACTTGGTCGAAGGAAACATCCTAGACGAAGTTGTCTTAGTATTCTTGGCTGGTGCGCACGTATAAGTAAGACATACCTTCTAGAAATCTGGAAGTGGGATCGTGTCTCGGACAAGACACCATGTAAGGAAATATTCATATCTTGACCTAAAATTAATTTGATTCGAGCTTGGTTTACAAGCTTATGATAGCTAGGTAACATTATCTGATTTGATAACTTTTGTAAAAATTATATTTTAGATAATGTTGAATGGTTGTCCGTTGTCAAAATATTTTTCCTAAGCCTAAAATATGAGTAAAATCTTGTTTTAAATAATATCATGTATCATGTATTCCAGCCAGTTTCTGCTTATTATCGAAACTTATATATTTATTTGGGAACACTCTTATTACATATTACTCAGAACATACATTCAAGTTATGATAACAAAGTTTAGCTTTATTGTTCGTGAAACATATTGTCCTCCCTTTGTTGTTTTAGTTTGAATGATTGATTTAGCTACATTATATATTTATCCAAAAAGCAATGTCGTTCGAGGTTGTTTGTTCGCCTCTTTATTCCGAGGACAGTTTACTCTCCTTTCGTAAGCAGATGATTTCTGCTCATTTTAATGTATTTGCAATCAATACAGACATCCCCTACTTGATATCACAATATAAGATTAACTCAGTCTCTTTTGCTCACAGAATGGTCGAAACTGCATTTCTATAGCAAACTAACTTAAATGATTCATTTTTGTTCAAATGGCTTATCATTTAGAAAGCTTGATCTTGTGTACCACGTATTTTGGACAAAGTAATTTACGATTTCTTATTTATATGTTTTGCACTGAAACAATAATAAATTTTCATATAATATACATAATATAATAACAGTATAGATATATAAAATCCGCTTCAATCACATACATTATTTAAATTCAACTAGAGAGGAGGACAACGTTTTTACTGAGCTTTCGCTTTTATCTTTATTGGATTTTCTTGGGGCGCCTATGGCCGAGTGGTTATGGTCGTCGACTTCAAACCACTTGCCCCTCACCGCTATGGGTTCGAATCCTGACAGGGAATTTGGATTCATTCATGTCAGGAAGCTATTCAGCAAGCTTACGGAAATAATATACGGAAATCATCTGAGGTCTTCCCCAACCAGTAACGCTGGAACGTCGCCATATGAGCTATACTGTGTTGGAGCGACGTAAAACCCAATCTAACAAACGAAACTTGGATTTTAAGAATATTTACTATATTCTTTCTATATAACCTTTCTCCCAATTTGAAACCTAAAAAGACATTAAAATCTCTTCCAGATGGTCGTGAGTAAAATATGTTTGCAATATGTTATAAGAAAACGAAAATATATGAGTAGTTTGCCACTTGTCTTTGATATGTTACGGTATTTTCTCATTGAACATATCATTATATGTTGGAATAATTTTAATGACATTGGTCTTGCATAGTTTACTAAGTATGCAACTTTAAAATAAATAATACGTCTCATACTAAATGAATTTGGTAGATTTGAAATTTGTAAAAGTTAGTTTGCCTGAAGCTGAATGTCATCTTTTTGCTTTTTTCAAATAAAATTATGTGAAATTTGACCTTTTACAGACACCAATTATAGAAATTACTATTTGTATGTTGCATGTTGTTTTGGGCGTTGTTGTCGTTTGAATGATAGCCCAAAGTCACGAGTAAGAATGAGGTAGGACATTTCCAGATGCATGTTCCTGTTTCCGATTTCACTGTGAAAATATCGTAAAATGGTCTCCTTCCAGGAAACTGTATTGACACAGAAATAGATTCTATATAAACAATTTATAATAGATGTTTCTGACTTAAGAAAACATTTAAGTCATAATAAGTTATGTGACTCTACAATCAATAACATCCCTAGGTTCAATCATTTAGGGAGTATCTTTAAACAACCAGATTTATTTCCTACTTTAGAAAGAAAAGACATTTCCTCAGCATAGATAATGACGTCTTAATTATGGGTGTGTGTAAAGAAATGCCCTGAGTACAATACTACAACATTTAGATTTAGCTCGGTGGTAAAGTGTATTGTTAGAATGCCACTTGGATAGTGACTGTGAGTTCGATTCCTATGTCTATGGGATTTGTTGCATCTGTCACTCATCAAAAGTAACCGTTGACAAAGAGAAAATCAAAAGAGGATAACATTCTGTTTCATAAGATATTGTACATTATAAAACAGTTAATCAAAATGCCAAATATGACATTCAGATTACATTAAACAACGCATAAAAACAACAAGAGTAAGAATTACACGTGGGTAGCGATTTTTCGAGACGTATTCTCCTGTTCACAACTTGATTGTGAATAGTTCGTCAAATAATCCCCTGCCAAGACAGTTTATAGTTGTTTCTGGCTTAAGAAAATATTTCCTTCATAATAAATTATGTGACTTCACAATACCACCCAGAGTTTCAATCATTTAAGGTGTATATGTAAACAACTATTTTTTTTTACTTTAGAAAAAAGGTGCATTTAGTATATATAATGAGTTTCTAAGGCATGGATGTTACGTATGCTTAAATACCTGCCTCGAGTACTATAATGCAATATTCAATTTTGACTCGGTGGTGAAGTGTTTTGTAGGTATGCCACTTGGACGGTAACCATAAGTTCAATCCCCATGTTTAAGGGATTTTTAAGATCGTATCTGTCACTCATCAAAAATGAACTTTGAAATGTAAAATACAGAAATCAATAGAGGGTAACAGTTGTGATTAAAATGCCAACATATGGCTTCAGAATACATTTAATGACACGGAAAAACACACAATGTAACGTCACTCAAAGCTTATTGTATTGTCATGTTTATGGATTTTGCTGTATCAGATGGTGAATCTTGTCATTTTTGTTTTGCTGTATTTGAAATGTTTGATATTTGATTTGTTACATGCATGCTTTTCCAAATATTAAACCACACAACTCAGATTCAATAATAAGTGAGCACGATATGTTACAAAAAAACAAAACAACAAGAATGAAGATCAACAAGACAATGGCAAGTCCAACTAGGAGCATTTCAACAAATGTTGGAAAGTATTTCAAATGCTTACTTTAATGAGGCGTATTAAGTCTGGTAAAATCTATCGACTACATTTTGTGAAGGCAATTGTCTGTCTATTATGGGTATAAAATATCAAACAACACTAAATATTTTTATTCTTTTAAAACTTTCCGAAAGCATTCCTTAAGTAACACAAAATTTGAAGTTGATAATTATTAAAAGATAATGAGCGACAACCGAACAAACAAACAAAACAAAAACAAAAAAACACACGCACAAAAGTAAAACACTAATATTTGAATTATTCAATAAATTATTCACTCAATGAATGTAACTTAAAAATTGTTTTAGTATATAAAAGGAGTATGTATAATAATAATAATAATAATAATAAGAAAGAGTCCTGTTATGCTCCCAAAGCAGGGTATGAAATTTCAACTTGTTTCAAAGCCAGATGTCAATAAAATATGAAAATATCTGAGGTGGTATGCAAATTTAAATGTAAATTCTAATTGAGAAAAGGGCATTATTTTGCCAAATGCTTCAAAAAGTTACCTGTTTACAGGAACAAGTGTGCAAAGCTTCAAAGCCATATGCCATTAGACTATGAACATATTTGAGGTATAAAAAAACGTTAACATAAATTATAAGTCGAAAAAGGGGCCTATTTCAGTCAAAATGCTTGATACAGTTACCTCCTTCTGTCTGCAAGTTGGGATCATGATGGTTTACAAGTGTACAAAGTTTAAAAGCCATATGTCAATGAACTTTGAAAAATATTTGAGGTATTACAAAATTTTAACATAAATTTTAAGTAGATACAGGGGCATAATTATGTCAAAATGCTTGATACATTTACCTCTTCCTGTCTACAGGTCGGGGACATGATGGTGAACAAGTGTGCAACGTTACAAAGCCATATGTCAATGGACTTTGAAAATATTTGAGGTATTATACAAACTTTAACATAACTTGAGTTGAAAATTATAAAAAAGGTATGTCACAAAACATATGACTTAAAACAACACTACTACGTTATCATCTCCTAACTTTAGTCTCATTCTCTGTGACTTATGAAGTTACAACATTCAAGAACTTGAATAAACTACATAAGCTTGCAATAGAGGAACTAATGTTCTTTATCTTTTAGCTCTGAAATAATGCAGATGTTACTTAAACAGCCATTTAACGTCAGCCAAGATGCTAAATATAGCTTTAAGAACAAAGGTACAAGACATAAGGTGTAATTGAACTGTCATTTAAGCATGCCCATATTGTCATGATAGAATCTGACTTTGCCGGGTGGTGTTTATAATGTACACATAAAATGACAGCTAGTTATGTTATCTTTTAGATATTTGCTCATAAAAACACAAAAAAATGAAAGACACGAACAATGTTAAGGGTAGCATTTCTCTAATACATAAAATTGTGATCTTGTGTATACACACAATTTCATATAGAATAATACTTAGCTTTCTGTAACTGAAGTAATATCAACTTGTATGGATTGAGTAGGGGAATGTACCCAGAATAATAAAACATAACATATTTCTTCTGCAAACGACAAGAAAAATTGTATTGTGTTTAACGTTGATTAATGAAACAATTATCTAATTAATTCAGACTTCATAAATATTCATACAACCAACGTTATATAACTTGCAAATAAATATCTACGAGGATTATTTAGATTAACGGATGCTTCATATTTACTGACATCACACAAAGTTTAAATCGGAAGCAATAAAAATCAAAAATATAATATTTAGACTACAGATTCGGTTTGTTACGTCTGTTCATAATAGATACTGTCAAAGTGCAACATCCCTATCAGTATGACAAAGAACCTACTTAATGTAAGATAAATGATAATCCTTTTTTTGCCATTAAAAATATTTTCATTCTATTATAAAAAAAATTGATCATGAACTAGTAAATATGTCATTTACTCATGATTAAACAATATATATTTAAATTGCTCTAGCGGCTTTCCATTAAACATGCCTTTAATACATACAAATAATATATTTTTAGGGCTATATGCGTGTGTTATTATCGAAAAGAAAATATACATTTCAAATTAATACTTAAATTTTTGCAACATGTACATAAGTACTGCATCGTATATTTTGTATCAGCCTTTTTAAAATTGGGCAAATGTAATAAGCAACTTAATAACCGAAATTATGTTTACAACAAGTATTTTCTTTCATTTATTTATTTATCATAATAGTAACGACATTAGTGTGACATGCATGAAATATAACATTTCATAATTCCTTTCCCGAAACATAAATATGCCAAATGTTTGTCAAAAGTCAGACCAGGATTCAAATCTGGAACATTCTGATGACAATATATATTCATGTATTAACTGCTCCGTCAAGTTGAGCTATCTCTCGTGAATTGCTGTTGTTGTATTTCAATTTATCGGTGAGTTACGAAACCTAAGTAATAAGTCGGTGTCTTTCTCCTTTCTAGTTTCAAATGATAACATATTGATTTACTTGAAATTTGCAAACCAATTTCCCCTCACAGCTGTCGGTTCGAATCCCGACAGGGACTTTGGTTTATTTTATGTGAGGAAGCTATCAAGCTAGCTTACGGAAAGTCGGTGGTTCTACTCAGGTGCCCTTTCGTGACTTAAATAATGCATGGAAGGGCACCCGAGGTCTTCCACCAGTAAAGCTGGAACGTCGCGATATGACCTATACTGTGTCGATGTGACGTAAAACCTAAAACAAACAAACAAACAAAACTTGAAATTTGAATACCGTTTCAAAGCGGATATATCGTCAACTTTGTTCAACGTTTCTGTACGAGTAAAAATGCAGTTTTATATGAAAATGATGCTGATGTTTTCTTTCTGTTCCTTCAGAAAACATGTAATATCTAAAATGTAACGATATATAAACAATTGTTGCCAAGAAACAACGAAAGAAGTATATGAATGATCTACGCATGCATTTAAAAGTAATTGCAACAATGGTTGGTATGACAATTCTTGTAGACCTATAAAAGATGTAAATCAAATTTTACTTAATGTCAAAAGATTTATTAAAATGTACCCTATGAGTGTGATATGAACGATCATGAACTCAGCAACAGTTGTCCACGTTTTTCAGATGTAAAAATACTTCAAAATGATCAGCCACATTTTAGCTATTCATAGACGTTTATGTATATGTTTGTGTGTTTTTAAAATTGGGTCACACCGACACATTATAGGTCACATGGTGACGTTCCACCTTTTCTGGTGGAGGAAGACCTAAGGTGCCCTTTCGTACATTATTTCAAGCACGAACGGAAAACTGAGTAGAACCATCGACGTTCTGTAAGCTATCTGGATAGCTTCCTCAAATGAAAGAATCGAAAGTCCCTGTCGGGATTCGAACCCACAGGGTTATAAGAGTTATATAAGGGGTATATACTAAATTAACTTAGACCATTACAATCTTACACGGCTGTATCCCTATAAGCAAATATGAAATGTATGATTCTGTATAAGCTATTGATAAAAATAATATTTGTTACAAGTTATATACACACTTTGACTCTGAAATCAAAATAACCATAAGTGATGATAACTATATACAAATAATACATTATGGAATTTCTAATGTCCAAGAAAATAGAGCAGAAAAGAATGCCTAAAGAAAGTCAAAAACGACAAAATTGAAAATGTTACAAGCTCGGTTTGATTCAGCCTGTTCGTGGACGGCACTGTCAGCAGGTGCAAACTACCATCCATGCCTCCTAGTACCGGCTTAAGCAGAATTTAACACTTTTACATGAAAACGGTGAAATTTGGAACTGCGAAACATCTGCAGATGTGTTCATGCGGAGGTTTAGCCATTTTCTATAAAATACTAGCAATAAAAACTGACAACTGATAACAATTTTGAATACCCGGTGTTCTATTTTACTAATTTTACATTCCCAACAAAAGGGTTTGACCTGGAGTAGATGAATTACCATTATAATAAATGTAATTACACAATAGCATTAATTTCAATGTTGAACGGCAAATCTTACACCGTACAATCAAAGAGGCAGACAACCGTTAAACCGTCGACAGCCATACTAGTTTTATAACACAGACTGATGGACAGACGGAGTGACTGAGTGAGGAATGGATAATGCTAATTCAATATAAACTCCACGTGTAAAATATATAAATAATGAATAAATAAATTAATAATTAATAATATATAAATACACATGAAACACGTGACAGTCTTTTGAAAGGTCTAATCTAACAGAATGACAGATGATCACCTTTATATGTAACCTTTGTCAGAAAATTTGGCTACGAGACCTTACACTATTTTTACGGAATAAATTAAATAATTATTTTTGCCCTGAACACCCTGTTGAGTTGTTTGGACGAACCGACAGAAAAAAAAATATGTTACGTCAGACATACAATGAATTTAAGAATTTATATGCAGATATAATTACATTTGTAAAGCAAAAAGTAAAATTAGTATAACGGACAGTGTTGAACAAAGAACTATTGTTTCCTTTTCTGTCTTTGCTCTTTGAAACTTTTCTTTGTTCAGAATAAGTCTTGGAACATTACTTTCTTGATAAATTTGATGAATTACACACTTATTATCGAAAATAAGGAAAGAAGGCCTATAGTTCCTGCTTTCTGCTTCCTATGACTCCTTGACAATTGCTACAGAATGACATTCATAACGTTAGGGTCTTTGTACCTTGAGATTCCATCGATTGCTGAGACTGTAGAGAATCTGATTGAATTAATGATGGAAAATACCTCTTTATTATAGCTTTTCCATAAAAAATTTAGATGTATTATTAAATGATTATGAACCAATAAATTGTTATATAAATTTACAGATATCCTTGCTTATAAATGTTCTATTCTACTATAAGTAATGAAGGGCCATTTTTTAAGACATAGAAATTATTGTTTTCATTAAATAGGGAGAGCAATGCTTCTCTATTGTGACCGACCCTTCCATACACAAGTAAGAAGAAAGAAAATAATATAATATGAATGCATTGACAAAACAAACTAATTCTAATAGATAATAACATGAATGAAATTAATAAATAATGAATTATGCAAATAACTTTGATAATAAAATAAACACAAAACGACACTCATCAGGTGACTGAGCGGATGCCGTTTAAAAGTATATTTATTTTTAGTTCGAGAGGCTATTTTCTTCATCCATTTAAAATCGTATTTAGAAAATATATTCGACATCGTAATCTTTTTTTGTGAATGTTACTTCATGAATTAGTATCACTGTGGCATGAATCGGTCGAAGGCTGTCTGCGAGCGATGTGCCTTCCTGTAAAATGAACATGGGAGAACTACGTTTAGGAGGCATTTTCACTGATCAGGTTAATCCTACATTCTCACAAGCATCCTTAAGTTGCCAAGACGTATTCGCAAGCGTCTCGGACAATGAAAACACTTCGGGCGCTTAAGTCCACAAGTATCACATACCTCATTTAAAGACAATCTCCTAACCAGTACAGTTTTAGAGTTAAATAGTGTACACAAAATCTTCATTATCTCCAATATTGAATAGTATGTCATAGATTCCGATCATGGTCCAGGTCTGTGGGGAATTTTGCTTTTGCTCAATCAAACAAACATGAATACAGAACATTAAACATATCATTGACATAATAAAGATGAAGGTGTTCCCGTGAACAAAAATCTTTTAGACCGTACCATTACATTTCCTCAATAACTTACAGCATTGCGTTTAATTTCTGTAGGCCAGTGATTGCGTGTTTGAATCGAACGCGGGTTCAATTGAATTTTATTTCTTGTTTTACAAATATAAAATGTTCGTAAGTTCTAGCATCTGGCCTTTGCTTTAACCTAAAAAAATAGTTTTATAAATAAGAACAACTTAGTTAAGAAATGTAATACTTTTCTTCAGCCAACATAATGACATTAAAAAAATGGATGTTACGCATGCGTAAAAACCTGCCTTGAGTTTTGCCTAACATCATTTAATTTTGGCTCAGTCGTAACATGTTGTCTGTATGCAAGCAGTGACTGTGAGTTCGATTCTCATGTCTCACGCCTGTGATATAACTCATCAAGAATTTTACATGTAAGAAATGGAGACAAGAATCTGTTACATAGTTTATTGTACATTATAGAACAGTTGGTACACAATCGATGATAAAAATGACAATGTTTGACATTAAAATTACAAAAAAACTACTCAAAGATACATTTTTAGTCTTTAAAAGCTTTTTGAATGGACAGGAGTATGGATTTTGCTGTAACAGATGTTGCAACGTATCATATTTGATGCTTTACTTGAACTGTTTAATATTTCAACGAAAGTTGGTACTCGCATGTGTTCTTTTTTAAATTTCAAAGCACACTTAGTTTTCCAGAAACCTTTATGTTTATGTTAAGGATTCGGATTTCAACATATTAGATGTATTGCTGTCTTTATGAATAATTTTGATTTCACTTACATTTCGATAATATATTAAGGAAGTAACACAATCCCAAAAGTTAGAGATAAATCAATTCTCAGGCGTATTCATACAAAATTATCACAAATAAACTATATATTTTAATTAAAGAGACCACTTTAAAAATATTTCAACAGACTGATTATTTGATTTTGTGGTTTTCCTTCAAAATTTGATACTTTAAATTGAGATTTTGTGTAGTAAAACATCCGCTTCCATGATTAATATTACAATACCTTGATAAATTGAAATATCAATTAAGTAAATGTGATGTTTCTTCTTGTTAATGAATACAACAAATGCTTACGCTTTGTTACATGCAAAAACACATCCCAACTATGAGCATGTCTATATTTGCAATGGTTACGGTTATGGACCGCCTCCGTGGTCAAGGGGTTAGAGTCGATGACTTCTAATCCAGTTACTTCTCTGGCGTGGGTTCGATCCACGGGATATACTTTGGTAGTTTAGAATGGAGGAAGGTAGGCTAGTACTGGTGTAACTCTCCAGGAACGATGGTTAGGAAACTACCCGTCTATATGACTGAAATACTGTTGGGAAAAGGCATAAAAATGAAACAAACAAACAAACAGCTAACTGTTATAAGTCAGATTATATCTGGTATGGTTATTGTTGTATTTATATTGTTCAAATATGCCCAAATAATCTGGCAGACTCTTTATTTCTTCCATATGATATTACATTTTTCTCGGCTGAAGGCCGTCTGATTTCACCTTAACTTCTGCTAAAATTAACAGTAAAGAAATGAATATATGCAGATTTATGACTCGTCATTTTAACACTAATAGCCTGTTCGATTGATACTTTAGAAAAACTTCCGTTATAGGTAGTGGTCTGTTCGATTGCACAATGGCAAGAAGTGTTGGAAAAAAATATAAGTCAGATTAAATATAAAAAGCACTTTTGCGTTCGATTTGGTTTCTCATCTAAGCTGTTCCAGTCATTATACTCTCCTCGAACCTGGCGTAAGACGATTGATAATTTACAGTTGCAAAATTCTCGGTGGAGTTAGTGTACAGTATCTGCTAAAACTTTGTTTATAATAAATTCCTATTCAAATCAAATTCCATTTTGATCAAAATAGAATACGTGTATCGAAACTGGCATTGGAAGGATGATTTTAAACTTTGTGTTGTCACAATTTCTTTTGTTTTGTTCTTATTCATTTTACAAGTCTAAAACCTAAAACGAGAATAAAAAGATTAAAGTCAGTAATTGATCGCCCTTTGTTTCCGTGATGACTTATCTTTAAGCTGTATTTTAGATGTCGAAATCAATTGAACACATGTATATACGAACAATGGTGGAGAGTTATAGATGTTTTAGAAACCAAGATATCAATACGTTGCAGATGTGTATCACAAAGTTTTCTTTCTGTTTTAAATTTAAAAAAATATTATATAATTAAAATTTTGAAATATTTCTAAGTAAAGACGGTAATTATAGGATTTTAGTGGCATTTTAACACTTGATTCAAACGCCACAAGTCCACAAAACGAACCAAAAGGCAAGAGAAAAATAAAATATACTAATTTCACACAAAGTCTTTGTAACATCAATTTGTAAACGAGAAATGCATTTTCGAAAATAATAACCTTTTATTGTTTTTTAAATGATGATCGACAATCAACAACGTGTTGTCATCAGAACGCCACAATAAACACCAACTAATGTTTGCCTAATCCAACATTTACATTACAGTTTCGTTTGCATTTAGATTTTTCCAATGAGTAATGATTTGCCTTTACAGTACCTGAAACGTTAAGGATTTCCTGAGACAAACAAAATTATACCATGACTACTTGGCATTTTATAGATATGAGTTGTCGTTTATCTATTTCTATTTTTGCCTCTGACAGCGACCATTTTCAACAAAAAGGAAATTGTTTAGGTATTATACAGATAAATTCAGGTGCATTCCAATCCTGTTAAATGAAAATATTTTTCTAGCGGATGGGGAGGAGATTTTCCTTTTCTTTCCCTTATTCTGTACAATTTTTTTTCAGCATTGGTTTATTTTTCTTTTATTAAGTGAGATAGAGCTGATAATCATTTCATTTTGGTTGCATCAAACTTTTTCTTAAAGCAGATATAGTTTTAAAAATATAGAAACGGACAATTTTATTTTGCGACAATGGCGCAACTGGAACGCGAAAATACTGGTTTGAAAAGATGCTTCGATTGATTGCTGAACTTATTCTGAATTGAAGAATAAATATAAAATATCACATAACTAAATACAGAATGTGTTTGAGTCGAGTATATATTTTGACACCCGAATTCAACTGATTACTTATGTGCCCTGTCATAACACTTTGCAAAAAAATGAAGGAAATCTGTAATGCCACGTAAGATTGAAGTTTTAAGTTCTTGCATTATAAGTTCAGAATAAAGAAGAAACAGTAACATACTTTCATATGATCTCGAATGGAATAATTCTTAGATTATCCTGGGAAAATGTTGCTATAGACCATTAAATTCTAATGAACTGATAAAGTATGTCTGTTTCAAAGAGACATAACCTTTGATCTCCTCAACAACTTGATCTGTTTAAATAAAACTAAATAGCGATTACGATTACACTTGCTCAGTCTTTTTTGATATTGATAAAATCGTTACTATCCCTCATTTTTGTATTCATTAACAATTTGAACTGTATATTAATCCTATATATCGAGGGTGTCATTTGCTTAGTGTTTGTGATCGTTAACTTCGAACAACAGTCCGGCCTTACTGTGGGTTCAAACCTTGTGTAGAACTGTTAATTATTTCATATACATATACCTAAGATTTAAAACAAGCAAAAAGATAAAAAAGTTATTGCTTTGATATTTTGGACCACCTTTTTTATTAAAGTATCTTCATGGAAGTAAATTCCATTATGCATACTAACATAGATTAACGTTATGAAAATATAAGATTCAGTTACCAATAATGACACTTCAAGCAACTTTAAAATAAGTATTTTACATTTGTGTCACTTTTGAGACATTTGTTTTGTTTAATTGAGTAATTGCCTAATATTTTTATACATATAGATAAAAGCAATTTCTATATGTTAAGCATTTTCAAAAGTTATTATTACCTACAATGCTTATTTACTTTCTAACCGTAACCCATACCCTAACCCTACTCCTATGTAATTGTGATAATGATATAGTTCCTCAAAAGTTCATATACAAGTTTCACGTGCAAACAAAAAAAATTTAAAGGCACTTTGCAAATTCAATTTTAAAATGAGCAAAATTTTTGCTTTGCAAATTTAAAATTGAAAAATTGTTTTGACAGATAAAAGCAGATGTTTTATCATAACATCAGCAATACAAAAGAAAATATAGATTTTGTTCACTAAGATTGACATTACATTTGACAGCTTGTCTTTCTCACATATTGACAAAACATTCATGGAAATATAACCATTTGCTTAAAATCAAATTATTGAAATGGGAATAAATATATTTAAAATGGAATCTAAATACGAGATTTCATATTTATAATTGAATCCTGTATACATATTGGTTTTATGTCATAATTATAGGAAAATCGTCAAATAAAATGCCCTTAAACGACTTAATACAGCAGAATGTATTATAATTTTCCGGTTCCATGGCATGATTATGAAGTCAGTCCAGAATTTTGTCTGATTCAAATAAATCAGAATCTTGAAGTATAAACGTTACTTTGGATTTTAAATTGCCTGCAACATGGTTTTGATTTAAAAAAAAATGTCCATCAGCTTGTTTTTGTAACACAGTACATGTACATACTCTTTACAAAATATCACGATCTCGTGTATCCTGCATTAAATTGTCAAACATGAATGTAAAATTGAAGTCTTTCTTACATTTCATAATTGTTAATTATTTTCCTGTACATAAGTTATCATTTTCTTCACCATATCTTGCCTTCAATGTTTCTAATTTAATCCTCAGAATTACACTGTTATGTTTCAGTGGTGAAAATATTTCAACTTGAAACGATTATGAGCAAACTTGGTTCAAAATAATCATTTAGACTTGATTGTTAAAGTAAGAGCTGTAAGTAAGATAGAGATAGCGTTAAAGCTCTGTAATAAATAATGCTTACGAAGAAATAATCAATGTGTTACGCTGTCAAAATGATGTGAGTAAAACAATATTAAACATTCTTTCATTATAAACAAGGACATTGTTTTTATAACTGCCCTTTCGATGTGGTAAATTTAAAAGGAATATATTGATTTAACTAGCGTTGAGATTTGTGTTGAAAACACTTGGGGCCATCATCCTAGTTTTTGAGCAAATTGCGGCCTATAGTGATTTTTGTTAAAATAGTGGTCATCTCAAAACGTGAATAAACGTGAAAATGCAACATATTTAAGCTTTAGGAATTGTAAATTTAGAGAAAAAATGTAAGAAATTTTTACTTTTGTGTGATAAAAGTAATTCATACTTCAGTTTATTTTCATCTGAGAGGGCCAATTTTTTATGCCGTTTTGTTTGTCAACGTGAAAGCCGGTACATGTCTTATCACTAGAAGGTAGATATGGTTTTTGTAAAGAAGAATATTGTACAGTATATTTCTTAAATTTTATAAAGCATCTTTTTTGTTATTTATATTACATTCATATCTTATTCGGCTAGTGACTTTCTGACAACATTTTGTAGATCTATTTGAGCCGTTTGGAAAAAATTTGGATCTTGCTTCCGCTTCAATTATTCTTCTCCTTTTAAACACCGTAGTGTAATAGATAATAGAATACCGGTTTATCTGAAGGTTTTCCACATGGCTGATTTATTATGTCAGCCTAACCGGAATACCAGAGAACCAATGGATAAGTTGAACATCACTTTAGTTGTTATTGAACGACATCACATATAAAACAGAATAAAAATACATTATCTAATCAGCTCGATAAAACGTGAATAATTTAATAGCAAATTTTATTAGTTACGGACTTAAAGTTTTGAGGATTGGCTCCATAGAAATTAAAATAAACCAATGGAAATAATTAAAAGCTATGGGGAAAATATATGTCTTGATTTTGTTATTTTTTGTTTTAACAAATTTACACTTTTTTCAGATTTTCTAATAAAAATAGCTTTTTTCTGATGTACAACATGTCAACAAGCTTTGAGGAATTAAATTAACATTTAACTTAAATGATAGTGCCATGTATAAATATCAGATTCATTTTACATTTTTTTGTATTCTTATTTTTTCTATTTACCTAATAAATATCGTATCAATGAGCAAGTCTATATTCTTATGATGGGAACCACATTTTGCAGAGAACCATGGCTATGGCTTTAATACGCAACGGGGATTTTTTGGCCTAACGGCAAAATAGGCACAACGTATGCTTATTCATGAAACAAATAAACATTTTTGTATTAAATTAGATTAACTGAGTGAAAAAAGGAACATACCTTGAATTTCAGACCTGGCATTACTTTGTCAATTTTTGCATTAGTTTCTACTTTTTACAAAAATATACAACTTATTTAACAACGAGCAGATACCAAGACAAATAGATACGTTTCGGATAGACAACTGTAATAGAGAACAACTGTCAAGACGGGTTTTGTAGATAACCTGTGTCTGTTCCAATCATATGGCGGCGTCCTTGATGTGCAGCGTCAAACTTTAACTTGTTTATGTGATAATATACGACTTTATGCGCAACAAAGCTATGTAGAAAACCTACTACCTTCCACGTAGATTAAGACCATTTCAGTGAAAACTGCTGTATAAGATGTCCTGTTTGGGCCAATAAAATAACACGTTTTTACAGACAATTTTTTGAAACGTCTTGATTCACTCTATTTATCCTAAAGGTGAATAATGATTTAACATTCTTTCGTGGGACCTTTGACACTGTTTTTATTTAGTTTTTTGCACGCTTCATTTTAACTTGAAAATCTAATTACAGCACCAAAAGCCATTTGCGAAGTTCTCAGAAGAATGTTTCTGAAAAGGAACTTTATTATTTCTGGCATATAGTCAAACGGAACACTTCATTAAAGTACTGGTAATCCGTCGGGCTTGTAATTTAATGATCGCTTCCAACATGAATTCGAACCTCGTCAACGGCGATTATCGTTTTCCTTGAGTAAGTTACTTAACACTCATTGCACAGTACTGGTAGGTTCCAGCAAAAAATTCAAAAATGCCTACAAGCTTAGAACTTCATACACAATCGAACAATCTGAATCTCAAAGTTATGTCTTATAATCATTACCAAATACTAATTACAAGCGTCGCTTGTTATAAACCTGCATTTGAAATACTTATGGTCATTTCTTTGAACAATTATATTACCTATTTCACTCATTTTTGCGCTTTCCCTTTACGGGACATGAATCTGTGGATGTTTCTTAATTCAAAATTACACCATTACCATGTGATACAGGGCGTAGACAGTGACTTGCAATTTCAAATACTGCCCATAAACAGGCTCAATCAGACCGAGCCTGCAACATTTTTAATTTTGTTGTTTTTTTTATTTCTTTAGAGTATCTTTATTTCTCTCTTTTATTAAGTCTTGTTTTTGCGTTCTTTAGGGTATTTTTATTTCTCTCTTTTATTAAGTCTATTATAAAGTTTCATACATGGCTTCAAATTTAAATTGGATGCTGTGTCTTGATTTTAATTTTAATTAAGCTTTCAATTTAAACACGAGAAAAACATTCAGGATGTCACTTCGCAACATGTTGAAAACCTTTGACGGTCTTCCATTGTCTTTCTCTAACATGTGTTGCGCTTTCTGACATCTTTGCGATTAACTCTTCAGATAAGCCGTGTTGGCAACAATGGATGATTGAATACTTTATTTAAGAAACTTTCAACCAGTCGTTTAGTGTAACAGGTTGCCTATAATCATTGACAAGGAAATAGAGAAAACCCTGTTCAACATTGATTGTTTTATCTGTCACCAGTACGTTTCAAAGGACTAGATTGATATCTAATGTTAACGATTGCTAAAAGAAATGACAGTTGCATAGATTTCAGGGGATTCGCTTACATACAAACCCTAATTCGTTACTTTCTTTCTTTTCTATTAAATTAATAGAACACAAAAATGAAAATAATCTTCAATTTTAAAACTAGAACTAAGTTTTGTATTTGAACCTCGCCAATGGGAAACTTACCAACTAAAATTGTATACTTCCTCCTAATAGAGCAAACTATATCTAATCGCACAATCTTTACAAGAATTTAACACATGCGATAAATAAAGGTAAACATTAGTTCACCTTTGTTAATGTGCAACCTTAATCAGTTCTGAAAATAAGGTAGAGATATTTTTATTAAAAAAAAATTAGGCACCTGAAATGCAATGCTTCTGTAATAACTCAACCAGACACAGGTATCCTAAGGAGGCCAATTTCGAGGAAACCTAGCTCGAAAAACCTTACATGTATCTTTTTTTCAAGGCATTTTTAAAATTATTTGATTTTTCTGTAAAATATACAGTTTGACAAAAAGTCTACTTAAAGGTCATATGTTTATTAATGGTAGGTTTCATGCTTTTTTCCTGTGCAACATAACAGTATCGCAAAAAATGCTCAGATATAGTTTTGGAAGAAATTAATTAGTTTGGCACTACAGGAATAGAGTTTCAACCCGGGGCCCTAATTTGATGTTAAAATGTTCAAGTGGAAGAAATACCCAGTAACTTTACAGTACAGTAATTTATATCTTAAATTACCATGAAATGAAAGACAAGGAACCTAGAGGAGGCTAAAGACGAAGTAAAATAAATCTCTCTAAAACTTGCATGTCTGTCTTAAAACATTCAATTTAGAGTAACATCCCACGAAGTCCTCTAAAATAAATGAATATATGAATTCCTAAGGAACTCACAGCAAACAATAAAAAAATTGTCAACTACTATTATTCAAGTTGAGAGGCTTGTTGCTTAATTTATTTTCATCACAAAGATATTAAAGACGAGAACTAAGTATCATCTTGTTTGAAAGCAATACAAGATAGTAAGGCGTGAAATATTCACATCAATTCTAATCAGGAACTTATTTTTGTATTTGACACTGGAAACTTACTTGCTCAAATAAATGCCGCTTTCTAAAGCAGCAAACTATTATTTCCATAAGTGCAATCTTTTAAACTTAATTTAAATCAAATCGACCAATAAAGATAAAACATAGCTCAGCCTTATTTGTGGGCGATAATACAAAAACAGTTCTGAAAAAAACGAGTTTTTTTTTTTTAAATTTAAAAATGTTGGGGCATTTATGAGGAAAAAATTCCAATTATATTGAAGAGAAAATGGTTTCAGTTTTGCAGGTAATATTCTAATTTTGATACATGATGATTAATTTCTGAAATGGATTGCTTTTGTTAAAACGAAGAAAGGGTCAGTCATCCCAACGGAGGCATAAGTAAAGGAAAATTTGTTCGAAAAAAGGGCCTGTATTTTTTTTCCCAGACATTTTTACAGTAGATTAAAAGTAAAAACCATTTGATTTTCCTCCAAAATGTAAATAGTTTTAGAGAAACATGGTTCAAGTGGAAGTAACGTTCTATGTTTTTGATATATGATGACTAATTTTAGAAATGGAATGCTTTTGTTACCACAAAGCCATACACAGGTATCCCATGAGCCCAAAATCAAGGACAATTAGCAAGAAAAAAGTGGCATGTATCACTTTTTTCCAGACAGTTTAGCACTAGATTAAAGCACGTTGATTTACCTCTAATAAATAAAATTTAATATTTAAAAGAGCTCATAAGTGTCATGCTATATTAATGCTATGTTTCTGTCATTTTACATGTTTTTCGGTTGAAAGGGTAAGGGTTTATGCACTCATACCTGTGCTCTTTTACTTTGTGGGCCTATTAATGAATAAATTGTCTTTGATTTCCTTGTCGGTCACTATTATTTCCTTTTATGTATTATATAAGTAATTTTGTTGTCTGTGCTCTGCCTTGGTAATATATGAGTTTTAAAATTCCGGAGTTAAAATAAATAAAGTTAAGACATAAATACAAAATATAAATTAAACTTTGTTATACACACATACCGGCGGCTTATCTTTCTGTATTTTTCGGTTTTAGAAGCCTCGCTTCATTATATATTTGAATTATTTCATTGTGTTATTTAGGCTGAGTTTAAAAATAAAATAAATATATTTTATTGTAAAATATTCATCACTGTGTTTGGAGAAATTTATAATAAGAATTTCAGCTCATTATGTGTGATATGCGTTCATTTCATGATTGGTAACTCTTCATAATTTTGATATAACTTTCTGAACTTTAAGAAAGTGTTTAATACAAGTTTTTGTTCATATAGCTTAAACTGATGACAAGCCATTTATATAACACATGAGAGATGGTTTAAAATTAAACTCATGACATATGCAACTTGTATATTCCAAGTCATGGTGCTTACTTAACAACAAAAGGTATTCTTAACAAACCATTAACACACTTTGAGGGGTATAAAAAAGTTGATATTGATTTCAAACTAGGCAATGATTAATGCTTCCGAGTGATCACTCTTTATACAGATTTTATAATCTTTATTGTATGTAGCCTAAATAGAACGAAGTAAAATACTAATTTGACTACCCTGGCTGTGCATTGAAAATTTCAACAAATTATTAAGTACCGTGGAGAACATTTAAACTACGGAAAAAATTAACTACTTTATTCAAAATAATTATAACAAAAAAAATAACATTTCATTGGTGAAAATGCTTTGCAATCGCATTAGTTTAACATTAAAGTGTAGAAACATATGTTTATATTTATTTTGTTTCTTTACAAAATTGAACTTACCTTAATTGAGAATGGTAAATTAAACTTAGGGGTCAAAGTCATATTTCTGTATGAATTTCATTTGAATGTCAATGTGAAGATGTGTCTAATTCTCAGATACAAATGTAACAGTAAAGAATTTATTCAAAATATCAGTCATACTTCATACTTCATAACAATTTTGGTATTTACTATTTATATAGCGTTATTTAATTTTTACTTAAAATGTCATACATAGTGTCCAAACAATGTGCTCAAATCATTTCTCATGCTAGAGCTCATTAGCTCAATTCAATGTCAAGCAAACATCTCTCTTGATAGAGTTCATAACATTTAGACAAACTCCTTTTTTGAATATTTGTAAATGTATACATGTATGAAAACTGTCTGATATTAGTTGTATCACTTTCATTAGCTGGGCTATTTAACAGCAAGGGAAAAAGTGCCGAAAAGACATGAGGTCCTTCTGGAACAGGACCAATATTAACTCCAAAGATATAAATTGAAATATGTTAATAAAAGTTTCACATGTTTTACGTTAAAAATCTGCGCTCTATCCCTATTAGTTTTGGTGCACCTTTTTTTTAAAATCACTTTAAACATAATGCATAATGAACTATTTATTTCTAATGCGTATTTTCCAAAACTACTGCGTCTGAGAGAGACATTGCTGACACTCATATAACGTATATTTTCAATATTAAAGTGAGATTTTATTAAAAAAAGAACTCCTAAATAAACCCATGAACCTAAACAGACAATACGCATTGCTTATTATACGTGATGCATGACAAGTGAACTTTCAAATTAAGTTACGTCTTGTTTTACTGTCATTTAACTCACGTAATTAGACATTTTGATAAAATGTATGTAAACACAGACTCTTTTGGTCTATTAAAAAATTGATGAACTATTGAATATATTTAATATAAAGAAAAACTTAAAACTTCAATTGAGTAGCAATGTATTCTTTATACATAACTGCTACATTCATAAATTAATGATAAACTAATTTCTCTTATTGAGAAATCTTTTGCAACAAGCAATCTGTAGATTTAAGTTTTTACAGACACTGTACTAAGCTAGTTTAACACATTTCTGAAAAATATATATAGTAAATGAATTAAAGCAAATATTGTGTAACTCCTATAGTTAATGTCGCGATGTTGAAACTGTTAATGGCATTTACATCGATTGTTCACAAAAAATTTCATCAATAACCAGCCCTCCAAATGACTTTAATGTAACATGTGTTGGCTATTGAAAGAATGTTGATGTTTTAATCCAAAATGAATTATTTCTGAATGTGTAAATGAGTTTGCAAACATTTTACCGATGATGTTTGTAAATGAAATCGTCAAATTTACAATGAAGTCGCTTCATCCCCTTTGCAATGAATCACTTCTTTTACGCCTATTTGTACACAATACTTCTGATCATTTCTGTTTCTAAATTGTAATGCAATTCATGTATACTGAAAAACAATGTTGTTATGGTAATATACGCGTTTGATTTTAACTTGGCTTTGGTCAAGTTTTTTCGTATTCATTGGCTCATTTAGATATCGAGTATTTATCTTGTAAAGTGAAAGGTCATTGGTTTCACAATTTGCTCAGATTATATTTCATCCTGACAGGCGTATATGTGCAATTTATTTTACTCAAAAATAATTCAGCTTTCAATGCAAAAAATAATAGAGTGATAATTATTTTAACATTCAAGTCATGTAACATTTTGAAGCACTTTTTAATCACACAAGTCCGTTCGTTTTATTTAGTTGTATCATAGTTTGGGGACCCTTCTGTTGAAAGTGTCCGAGTTAAATCGTATACATATACATGCACCGTGCGTTAAATAGAGTGCAGGTATTAGTTACCCGCACTCCAGAGCATGCCCATTGATTGGCCCTTTTATGCTGGGGTTTACTTATTGTGACGGCAGATAAAGTGAAAGCGACAGAAATGTCATATTTAGATGCTCGTTCATTGGTTACTTTTCTCCGGGGTTTCATATTGTGACAACAGGGAACGTGTTTTTATCTTTGACAAAAGAGAAAGAAAATCAAAACACTCGGCAATCTGATTTATACTCGGGTGCTACACCCCCTCGTATAAATCAGATAGCCTCGTGTTTCGATGCTCTTTTTATTATTTGTATTGTTAGTCTCATCATTGTACCATTCTTAACTTTAATGCATAAATGTTTTTCATATACATTGAAAATAGCCATTTAAAAGTGGAATAGATCGAAACTACTGGCATTTATGTCCGAAACCAAATATTTGAAATAGGCATTACTTGTTTACAATTTAACCAATTCAAAACATTACCAGGGATAATTGATACTCTCTTTTAATTAATCAAACAACTCATTTTCATAGGCTTTTAATCCAATATTTCAAAATGAAGGCTTTGGTCCTACCCACAACATCGCTACATGCTGATTGGCTAAATTCTGTAATCGATTAGACATCTGCAACTTGTGATCTCGGAATAATTCAGTCTTTTTTCCGTGAGCGTGGGAGGGGGGTTTTTTGTTAAAACTTTAGAAACGCCTTTTTAAAAATTTAAAATTTTTTTAAATTTTCTTTTTTATGTATCTTAGGTACATTTAAATTTTAAAACATTTGGATTTAAAAATTTTTTTGGGAAAATTTTGTTGAAAAGGGAAGATTTTTTTTCTAATGAATTTTTTTTCAATTTTTTTAAACAAAAAAGGGAAAAAGGTTTAACTTTTAAATTTTCTCGGGCAAAATTTCAAAAAAGTAAATTTATTTTTTTTTTATTAGTCCTAAAGGCTTTTTTCTTGAAATGCATAAAATAAAAAGTTTAAAACCAAAGTTTTCCCCAAAAAATAATTAAAAAAATCAAAATTTAAAAACAAATAAAATTTGGGCCTTTTTAATCTTAGAAAAAAGGGTTAAATGTATTTAAAAATAAAGAAAGGGGGGAACCTTCAAATGATTATAAATAAATTGAAAATGTTTAAAAAGAAAATTAATTTTATTTAAATTTTTTATCAGTCCAAATGGAAAGGGGGGTTTTAAAATATATTAAAAATTTTAAATTCGAAATTTTTTAAAATTGATAATTAAAAAGAATGAAATTTTAAATTTAAAAAATTTTAAAATTTAAATTCCCAAAAACTTTTTTCCTCGGGTTTTTTTCCTTTTTTAAAAAAAAATGGCTATTTTCACTCGAGAAAATGAATTTTAAATGTTTGTTTTGAGAAAAAAAATTGCCATAAAAAGAAAAGTTATCTTTTTGCGGGGGAAGCAAGGGCGACTGGGCAACAATTTTTTAAACATATATAAATAAAAAAAATTGTATACAAAAATACATTTTTACCATTCAGTAAGGGGGAAAAATAAGCTACAGAAAATAGGTTAGGCAGGCAGGCTTGCATGTAGGCAAGTTGTAAGGTAGGTAGACAGGTAGATATAGACAGGCAGATAGGCAGGCAGGTATAGGCAGATTAAGTAGTTGGTGGTTAAACAGGTATGTAGGTAGGTAGGTAGGTAGGTAGGTAGGCAGACAGGTAGTTAAATAGGTAGGTAGGCAGACATGAAGTTATGTAGGTAGATAGGTAGGTAAGTAGGTAGACAGACAGGTAGTTGATAAAGTAGGTAGGAAGGAAGGAAAATAGGTACGTAGGTAGGTAGGAAGGTGGGTAGGTAGGTATTCAGGTATTTAGGTATTTAGGTAGGTAGGTAGGTAGGTTGGTTGGTAGGTAGGTAGGTAGGTAGCTAGCTAGCTAGGTAGGTAGGTAGGTAGGTAGGTAGGTAGGTAGGTAGGTAGGTAGGTAGGTAGGTAGGTAGGTAGGTAGGTAGGTGGGTAGGTAGGTATTCAGGTATTTAGGTATTTAGGTAGGTAGGTAGGTAGGTAGGCAGACAGGTAGTTAAATATGTAGGTAGGCAGACATGTAGTTATGTAGGTAGATAGGTAGGTAAGTAGGTAGACAGACAGGTAGTTGAGTAGGTAGGTAGGTAGGAAGGAATGAAGGTAGGTAGGTAAAAAGGTAGGTGGGAATGTAGGTAGGTAGGTATTCAGATATTTAGGTAGGAAGGTGGGAAGGTTTTAGGTAGGTAGGTAGGAAGATAGGTAGGTAGGTAGGTAGGTAGGTAGGTAGGTAGGCAGGCATCTGCTTTTAGGTAGGTTGGTATGCAGGCAGGCAGGCAGACAGGCAGGAGGGCATGCTTGCAGGCAGTTATTAAAAAAATGACATATACAACTCGTTTTTAATTGTAACAATTTCAGAAAATAAAAGATTTAAAGATGGTCAACAAATTGAAAAATATATTTTATAATCATTATAAATTGATATAATGTAGTAATTGTTAAATTTTAAATCCAAATTGATATCCAACGTTATTTTATTGCAACACGTTCAGAAAAGGATAGATTGAAATATTAAAATAACATACATAATATAATTGATGGATTGATTGATGGATTCTAAAATAAAATGATATCAAAATCTGTTTATTTTTTATCAAAAAAGTAGGCAGGCCGGCAGGCAGGGAGGCAGACAAGAAGACATGCAGGTAGTTTCAAATATGTATGTAAGTAGGTAGGCAGGTAGGTAGGTAGGTAGGTAGGAAGAAAGGAAGGAAGAAATGAAGGAAAGAAGAAATGCAAGCATTTTAAGGTTGGCAGGCATTCTTTAAATAATCTGCATTTCAAAAGTATTTTATTTATCATTTTCAGACATAATGAAATAACATTTGAACAAGAAATTGATATTTTGAGTAGAAAAATTAATATTCAATAAAAAATAAAATAAATAATTTGGGTAAATTTAAAAATTATTATTATTAACAACGCCTTTTTATTGCAACACTTTCAGAATATAATATATAAAATGATTTAAAAAAAGGAAAAGGTAAATTACAAAAATATTTTACAATCTAAAGCCAAAATAGTATCTAACTTAATTTTATTGCAACACTTTTATGGGCTGATAGGCAGAGATAATAGCCATTTTTGTGTAAAGTCTGACACAGTACAATGAATTTCGTACATATTCACTCAGTAGCTTGTCGTTTCCTTCGCAATAGCATGACTAAAAATAACATGCCTATGTTATATAATTTTTTCTTTTAATTTTGTAAGACGAAGCTAACGGATAATATGAGGTTGGACACATTAAGGCCCTTAAGTATGCCTACAGACCAATTATTTACAACGCTTTTTATTGCAACACTTTCAGAATATAATGTTTAAAAAGATTTAGAGAAAGAAAAGGTAAATTTAAAACATGTGTTTCAATCTTAAAGCCAAATCTAACTCAATTTTATTGTAACACTTTTATGGGCAGACAGGCAGAGATAATAGCCATTTTGATGTAAAGTCTGACACGGTAAATAAATTTTGTACATATTCTTTCAGTAGCTTGTCGTTTTCCTATGTAATAGCATGACCCAAAATAACATGCTTAATGTTATTTAAATTTTACTATTAATTTTGTGAGAAGAAGCTAACGGACAATATGAGGTTGGACACATTAAGGCCCTTAAGTATGCCTACAGACCAATTCATTTAAAGTCCTTCAGGTCCCATATGAGCCAACTTAACAAAACGTTGGACAAGCCAAGGCCATAAAACAAAATAAATACAGTCCTTTCACATCACAACTCCATATGAGACATATTCCTAGAAATATGAACGATACCTGGCCACCAACTCAACAAATATAGTCATATGAGCCAACTTCATATTGTCTGCGAAGAATGATATAGAATGGAGTCAAGACCCCTTTTGAATAAAGCTACCCTCAATAAAAAGGCAAAAACTATAAAAATGATCTGTTCTATATCATTTGCTGTATCTTATTATGTGTTTTAATGTATAAAATATTTCAACAGTTTTGGGATATTCACATCATAATTATTATTAAAATACAAAAGTGAAAAAGAAACCAATGTTTGGCTTTAATTTCATTCCAAAGTCGCCTGTAAAAAAACCTGGAAAGAATGCTCTTGCATGTCGGTCTTGAATACGGAAAATATTTGTCAGGTATCAGTCAGAGTTGCATAATTTTATCGGTCAGTCAAGCTCATTATTTGTTCTCCCCTTTCAGAAAGTATAAAATGAAAAAGTTAAGAATCAAATAAATACATTAATAAATAAATTCAGAAATTTAAGAACCAAACTGACATCCAACAATATTTTATTTCAGAATTTTCAGAAAAAAAAATGAAATATTAAAAATCAAAACGATAAATTAATAAGTTAATAGGTTCATTCTTAATTCAAATTGATATACAATTCTTTTTCATTGTACAACTTTTAAAATATAATTGTTGAAAAGATGAAGAAAAATAATCATTTACAACGCTTTTTTTATTGCAACACTTTTAGAATTTAATATTTAAAAAAGATTTAGAGAAAGAAAAGGGTAATTTAAAAAAAAATATTTGTCATCTTAAACCCAAATCTAACTAAATTTTATTGCAACACTTTTATGGTCTGATAGGCAGAGATAATAGCCATTTTGATGAAAAGTTTGACTTGGTACAATGAATTTTGTACATATTCATTCAGTAGCTTGTCGTTTTCCTATGTAATAGCATGACCCAAAACACATGCTTTATGTGATTTAAATTTTACTGTTAATTTTGAAAGAAGAAGCTAACGGACAATATGAGGTTGGACACATTAAGGCCCTTAAGTATGCCTACAGACCAATTCATTTAAAGTCCTTCAGGTCCCATATGAGCCAACTTAACAAAACGTTGGACAAGCCAAGGCCATAAAACAAAATAAATACAGTCCTTTCACATCACAACTCCATATGAGACATATTCCTAGGAATATGAACGATACTTGGCCAACAACTCAACAAATATAGTCATATGAGCCAACTTCATATTGTCTGCGAAGAATGATATAGAATGGAGTCAAGACCCCTTTTGAATAAAGCTACCCTCAATAAAAAGGCAAAAACTATAAAAATGATCTGTTCTATATCATTTGCTGTATCTTATTATGTATTTTAATGTATAAAATATTTCAACAGTTTTGGGATATTCACATCATAATTATTATTAAAATACAAAAGTGAAAAAGAAACGAATGTTTGGCTTTAATTTCATTCCAAATTTGCCTGTAAAAAACCTGGAAAGAATGCTCTTGCATGTCGGCCTTGAATACGGAAAATATTTGTCAGGAATCAGTCAGAGTTGCATAATCTTATCGGTCAGTCAAGCTCATTATTTGTTCTTCCCTTCAGAAAGTATAAAATGAAAAAAGCTTAAGAATTAAATAAATACATTAATAAATAAATTCAGAAATTTAAGAACCAAACTGACATCCAACAATATTTTATTTCAGAATTTTTAAGGAAAAAAAATGAAATTGAAATATTAAAAATCAAAAAGATAAATTAATAAGTTAATAGGTCCATTCTTAATTCAAATTGATATACAATTCTTTTTCATTGTACAACTTTTAAAATATAATTGTTGAAAATATGAACAAAAATAATTATTTACAACGCTTTTTTATTGCAACACTTTCAGAATTTAATACTTAAAAAGATTTAGAGAAAAGAAAAGGTAAATTTAAAAAAAATATTTTGATTTCAGAATTTCAGAAAGAAAAATAAATTGAAATATTAAAAATCAAAAAGATAAATTAATAAGTTAATAGGTCTATTCTTAATTCAAACTGATATACATTTTTTTTTTATTGCACAACTTTTAAAAAAAATTGTTGAAAAGATGAACAAAAATAATTATTTACAACGCTTTTTTATTGCAACACTTTCAGAATTTAATATTTAAAAATATTTAGAGAAAAAAAAGTAAATTAAAAAATTATTTGTCAATCTAAAACCCAAATCTAACTAAATTGTATTGCAACACTTTTATAGGCTGATAGGCAGAGATAATAGCCATTTTGATGTAAAGTCTGACACGGTAAATAAATTGTGTACGTATTCTTTCAGTAGCTTGTTGTTTTCCTATGTAATACCATGACCCAAAATAACATGCTTTATGTTTTTTAAATTTTACTATTAATTTTGTAAGAATAAGCTAACGGACAATATGAGGTTGGACACATTAAGGCCCTTAAGTATGCCTACAGACCAATTCATTTAAAGACCTTCAGGTCCCAAATGAGCCAACTGAACATTAAGTTGGACAAGTCAAGGCCATTAAAACAAAATAAATACAGTCCTTTCACATCACAACCCCATATAAGACATATTCCTAGGAATATGAACGATACCTGGCCACCAACTCAACAAATATAGTCATATGAGCCAACTTCATATTGTCTGCTAAGAATGATATAGAATGGAGTCAAGACCCCTTTTGACTAAAGCTACCCTTAATAAAAAGGCAAAAACTATAAAAATGATCTGTTCTATATCATTTGCTGTATCTTACAATGTGTTTTAATGTACTTAATATTTCAACAGTTTTGGTATATCACATCATTATTATTATTATAAAACAAAATTGAAAAAAGAAACCAATGTTTGGCTTTAATTTCATTCCAAATTTGCCTGCAAAAAAGCATGAAAGAATGCTCGTGCATGTCGGTCTTGAATACGGAAAATATGTGCCAGGTATCAGTCAGAGTTGCATAATCTTATCGGTCAGTCAAGCTCATCATTTGTTCTTCCCTTTCAGAAAATATAAAATGAAAACATTAAGAATCAAATAAATACATTAATAAATAAATTGAGAAATTTAAGAACCAAACTGACATCCAACAATATTTAATTTCAGAATTTTCAGAAAAAAAAATAAATTAAAATATTAAAAATCAAAAAGATAAATTAATAAGTTAATAGGTCCATTCTTAATTCAAACTGATATACAATTCTTTTTTCATTGTACAACTTTTAAAATATAATTGTTGAAAAGATGAACAAAAATAATTATTTACAACGCTTTTTTATTGCAACACTTTCAGAATATAACATTTAAAAAGATTTAGAGAAAGAAAAGGTAAATTAAAACAATATTTGTCAATCTTAAACCCAAATCTAACTAAATTTTATTGCAACACTTTTATGGGCTGATTGAAAGAAGAAGCTAACGGACAATATGAGGTTGGACTCAGTAAGGCCCTTAATTATGCCTACAGACAAATTCATTTAAAGTCCCGCAGGTCCTATTTGATCCAACTTAATAAAACGTTGGACAAGCCAAGGCCATTAAAACAAAATAAAGACAGTCCTTTCACATCACAATCCCATATGAGACATATTCCTATGAATATGAACGATACTTTACCAACACCTCATTATATATAGTCATATGAGCCAACTTCTTTGCTCAAAAAATGTATAGAAGGAGTAAAAGCCCCCTTTTTGACTAAGTCCCCTAAAACAAAAGGCAAAACTTTTAAAAATGTCTGTTCTATATCTTTTTTGCTGTATCTTACTATGTGTTTTAATGTACTTAATATTTCAACAGTTTTGGGAAATACTCATTATTATTATTATTATTTTAATTAAACACAATTGAAAAAGAAACCAGTGTTTGGCTTAAATTACATTTCAAATGTGTCTGTAAAAACCTGGAAAGAATGCTCGTGCATGTCGGTCTTGCATACGGAAGTTGAATAATCTAAGTCAGTCAAGCCCATCATTTATCTTGTCCATGAAGCATATAATGGTCTCATTGGCCTTCCATGTATCAAAATTGTATCATCCAAAAAACGACTTGCATACATATTTAGTATCATTCAGTGAATTACTATATTCAAAATTTATAGGTCACCTTTTGGTTGATAGTACAATTTAAAGACATGAATGGTGACATGTCCCGGGTCCGTACTCTCAGTGCCTGAGATTAATTTATAAATTAATTTGTCAAACGAAACTCATAACTAACGCTTTATGATTGCAAAACAAATACTAACTTTATTGATGATAAATTATGAAACGTAAATCCAACGTTATTTTATTGAAACACTTTAAGAAAATAATAAAGTAAAAAAAATGGTCAAGTTAAATCCCAAATTGATATTCAATGCAATTTTATTCTAAAACTTTCAATATATAATAAATCATAAGATAGAAAAATAGATAAATTAATTAAAGAATTAGTAAACTTTTAACAAAACTAATATCCACCTCTCTTTTATTTAAAAAAAACAAACTTTCGTAATTTTTTTAACTAATAAATAAAAAACAAATTAAAGAAACGAAAAACACATATAGTAAGGGTTAGGGTTTTCATTTTTTAAATTCCGAATTGATATTTAACGCTTGAATATTGTTTCCCTTTCAGAAAATAAAGAAAATGAAATCGTTAAGAAACAAATAGATACATTTATAAATAAATTTAAAACCAAACTGACACCCAACAATATTTTATTTCAATATTTTTAGAAACAATAAATAAAAATATTAAAAATCAAGTAGATAACTTAATAAGTAAATTGGCCAATTCTTAATTGAAACTGATATACAATTTTTTTTATTGCAAAAGTTCCAAAACTTTATTATAGAAAAGAGAGAAAAAATAAATAAAAAAATATAAATAAATGAATTGATCAACTTAAAATCCAAACTGATATCCAACAATATTTTATTGGAACATTATCAGAGAATAATAAATTAAAATATATAGATTATTATATTTGAATATTTTCTTTTTCTTCTGAAATACATCAGATCTTAAAGAGCAAAAATGGTCAACCATATATTATTGTGTAATCGTTTCTGACCTTTCTTTAAAAAAGGGGTCTGATCCCTTTTCCTGTTTTCTTTCCTTGAATGAATCCAGTGCTTTCGAAACATATTACCAAAACCGGTGCGGACTGACGAAGGAAGAATAAACAATCTTATTTCTATTTTCGTATGTATAAATTATCAAATAAATAAATGTACAATGGATATGTTCCCTCTTTGGTTGTAGCAGAAGCTTTCAAATAATGAAATAAACAAATACGTATGCATCTTAACTGACGAACGGTTGACCGATTGACCATGGTTGATAACGGTGACAACGCTAATACACGTCAAGATAATATCATAAATGTCTAATATAATTTATTGTGTGTCCGTTTCCAGACATGTTGTGATAGAATTAAGTCCATCAGCCCTTAAATTCCGGAACATAAAGAGATGATAGATAGACATAAAATTAATAATACCGATCACGTTGCATTTTTCTGTTCTTCGGTTATCATATCTCACACAATCAAACGTAACAGCTAACCATTGACTTACGCAAATTTTGATATATGATAGATGGAAGGAAATTTAGCACGTGTTGCATGACAGTGTTTCTGGTTTTTCTAAAAGGGGTACATTCTTGTGGTGTAATAAAACACGCTCATTTACCTGAAGTGAGAAAACTTGGTTCAAATCCAAGCAAGAAACCCCATGAATATTGTGACATACTTGTAATAAAGTTTAAAAGAAAGGTGAGATGGAAAACATGATTTCTGTCATTGCTTTATGCATTTTCATACTTTAAGGCAATCAAATAAATATAGAATGAAATATCCTGATATGATTTATCATACATATTCACGAAAAAGGTATTTAAGACTGTAACCAAGCATTTTATTAATTTGAAAAGAAAATCCCATAATATTTGGTATAAGCTTGTAGATAAAAAAAATAATAAGAATAAGTAGTTCAGGATGCAGTTTCCTGTGATTTGTTTAATTCATTCTTTATTGAAAGGAAAGAAACATACATTCAAAGTTTTTGTATTGTAAATAATCCTTTCAATGTTATGCAATTGAGATTGTTTCGAATGATTGGTGCAAACATTGTTATATTGTTTTTAAATTGTGCAATTTCTGAAGAAAGCCTGTAAAACTAGTTTTACCATTATAGTTAAAACGTGTCAAAAATCATGTTGTCCATGATTGTCGGATTGTACAAGGAAATTGCAGCAAGTGATGTTATCATTTTGAATACATCAAACTTAAATATCTAGAAGATAAATACTTATTTGCGCCATACGCTTTTATGACTTTCAAAATTCTTGTTATCCACACTTAAAAAACATTAAACCAGTCGCCATTCCATGTTGCGAGAAAAAATAAATTTGTTTCAAACATTTTGATGCAGTATTACGTCTAAATTATTTTTCGTTTAAGATTATAAAAAGGTAATTTGCAGAAGAAGCAATTTGTTGACAATTTTGCACAGACATAACGAAGATGGCATGTTATTTCAAAATAATCTTGTTTTAAATGATAATATTAAATTTAATATATATGAAACTTCAATGCACATACAATGTTGTGTAAAACTACACATCGAGCACTAAAAGAATATGTTTATGCTGAAATACGTAAAACAAAACAAAAAAGAACATCAAAATATTGTGAATGAAGCTAGATAGCATGTTTAATCATTCTAAGTAGCATGTTCAACATGTTTTAACTTTTCATTTTTAACAAAATGTGTAACTTTAATTCTTACAGATACCAAATATAGAAAGTAATACTATTATTATGTTGCATGTAACAGTATTATCTCATTGTAAAGTATAAGTTCACAACTTATTATTGTAACTACTTATTATAATATCAACCATATGGTATATTCGTCAGGGGATAGAACTGGCTCAGCAATCTTGTGTGTTTTTGTTGTTGTTAACTGTTAGCCGAAAATCACAGAGGTGATATGAAGTTCATAAAACGATCCCCAACCCAGAACATCTTGTAGAAACAGACATAATTTCTATATTAAAAGCCGATAGATGTTTCTGAATGAAGAAAATATATTTGACATCGTTAAATCTTTCTGGTGAATGTGACTTCATACGAACATCCCGAGGATATATAACTGTGACACAAATGTGTATAAGGCCGTCTGCAAGCGATTTGGCTTCTTGTAAAGTGAACATGGAAGAATTACATTAAAGAGGCATTTTCACTGGTCATTTATAGCCTACATTCTCACAAACATCCTTAGGATGCAAAGACGTGTTTTACTATTCTTGCGCAAGCATCTCAGACAATGGATACATTTCCGGCACTTCAGTTCCCAAGCGTTTCGTACCTTCTTTAACGCAATCTCCTATCCAGAACAGTTTTAGTGTTTAATTTTTATATCAAATCAATATGAAACATTATGTCATAGATTTCGATCATGGTCCAGGTCATTTGGGGAGATTTGCTTCTGCTCAATCAAACAAACATGAATACAGACTATAAAAACATATCATTGATATAATGGTAATAAAGTTATTCCCATGGACAACGCATTTTTAGACTACACTGTACCATAACATTTCCTCAATAATCTAAAGCATTACAGTGACTGCGTGCTTGAATCAAAAGCGGGTTGGAGTTTTTTATCAATTGAACTTTTTTTTGTTTTACAAATATAAATTGTTCGGAAGGTTTTGTATTTGATCAGCGCTTTTACATCGATTTTTTTTTATTAAAAAAACTTACTTAAGAAATGAAAAATGAAAGACTTTTCTTCAGCCACATAATAAAATTCAAAAGAATGAATATTACGCATGCGTGAAAACCTATGTTAAATGTTAAAAACACTAATTTTGGCTCAGTGGTTACGTGTTGTGTCAGTATGCCACTTAGCAGGTTACTGTGTGTTCGATTACCATGTTTCACGCTTATGATATAACTCATTAAGAATTTGCTTTTACATCCAAGATAGAGAAATCAATAAAGACCAACAATCTGTTTCATTGTACATTATAAAACAGTTGGTACATGATCGATGATCAAAATGGCATCGTAGGGCATTCAAATTTACATAAAACTACTCAAATACACATTTTAAAGTCACTTAAAGTTTCTTTAATTGACATGTGTATGGATTTTGCTGTAACAGATGTATAAACTTATCGTTTCTGATGCTTTACTTAATCTGTTTGAAAGTTGGTACAGGCATGTGTTTTTTCTAACTTCTTAAATTCAGTAAATTTCAAAGTATACCACTCAGTTTTCCAGAAAGTTTTATGTTTTTGTTAAGGATTAGGATTTATGAATGTCTGATGTATTGATGTATTTCTGAATAATTTTTATTATACTTACATTTTGATAATACATGTATATTTAAAATGTAACAAACTCTAAAAAAAAACAGAGATAAATCTAAGCCGTTTTCAGACAAAATTATCAAAAAATAAACTCGATATTTTAATTCACGATACCATTTTAAACATATTTTACTGAACTGTTTTGATAATAAATGGTTTCCCTTTAATGTTTGATACTTTAAGGTGATGGCTTCAAACCACTTGCCCCTCACCGATTATGGTTCGAATCCCGACAGGGACTTTGGAGTATTTCACTTGAGGAAGCTATCCAGCTAGCTTATGGAACGTCGGTGGTTCTACTCAGGTGCCCGTTAATGCCTGAAATAATACACGGAAGGGCACCTGAGGTTTTCCTCCACCAGTAAAGCTGGAACGTCGCGATATGACCTATACTGTGTCGATGTGACGTAAAACCCAAAACAAACAAAAAAACTTTAACGTAAATTTAATATTAAAAAAGATTCAGCTTAGATGATTGAAATTACAATAGCTATATATATTGCATTCAATTAAACAAATGTGATGTTTAATTTTTGTTAATGGATACAATTAATGAGTACGATTTCCTACATGCAAATACATATCCATCTCTGAGCATGTCAACAAATATGCATTTCCAATGCTAACATCAATGCGTCAGTTAAAGTCTGGTACGGTTACTTTTGTATCTATTTTGATCAAATATGCCAATTGATTTACTGGCAGACAATTTATTTCTTTCAAGTTATAAAACATGATTTATTTTAAAAGTTTTGTAGATTATTTAAATTCAAACAGAAGACATGTATCGAAACCGGCATTGGATGGAGATTGTTCAGCACGACATAATTGTTGTGCTTGTGATAATTTAGTTCTTTCTATTTGGTCATTTTCTTGTTGGGTGGTTCCAGTATTCCTCACTTAAATACTGTTGAATCACCCTTAGGATATTTGGCCTGCTTTTAAATTTGTCTTTTGATGTATTATCTGTGATATGGAGCTTTCATAACCTCTGATCCCCTTTCAAAATTCCATCTTATTTAGTTCTGCCTATTGTTTTCTCGTTTAGGGCACAAGCATTTTTTTATTTGGGGACCATATGCCACTTTTCAAGGAATGGCACTTGCGTGCCACATTGAAGGTTCCATGATAACCGCCATATGAACACATCTGCGGATGTTTCAAGATTCTAAATTTTACAAGTTCATGATAACAATTGAATTCTGTTTATGCCTGTGCTAGGGTGTGGGAACGGTAGTTTTCACATGACAGTACCGCCCATTTACAGACTGAGTCAAACCGATCCTGCAACGTTTTCAATTTTGTCGTGTTGGGCTTTCTTTAGGTATTCTTATTTTTCTCTATTTTAAGTACTTGTGTGACCACAATTTCCTATGTTTTGACATTATTCCTTTGCATTTCACATGTTTAAAACGCACATAAAGAGAACAAAATCAGTTGGATTAAAATCCCAGGGTTTGGACATTTTTTAAAAGCAATCAAATGCTCCTCAAAACTGATATACATTGAACTTTAGTAAGCGGCTAAAGACCAAATCCTTTATTCTTCTAAATTACCTTTTTGCAAGCTGCCTCACATAAATTCATCGTCAATCCGATACGTAAAAGACAGGTTTTAAAGATTTTTATTCAAAGTAATTGCTCGCTATTTGTTTCCACGAAGTCTTATCTGAATGATTGATCTCAAATGGCTCAATTAAATACAACATATGTCAAATAAGAACAATGGTGGTTAGTCAAAGATGTTTCATAAACTCTGAAATCAATTAGCTGAAGATGTTTATCGTAAAGGTTCCTTTTACGTTTAAAACAACAACCTGGAAACGTTTCTGAGATGAGAGAACTAAAATATTGATTTTATTGGTATTTCAAAACTTTATTTCAGTGCTCAGAGTCCACGAAAAGCAACAAAACACAAGAGCAAAATAAAATAAAACTAATATTACACAAAATCTTCGAAATATCCATTGGTGAAAGCGGAATGCATTTATGAATAGAATAACGTGTTATTGTTAAAGGAAATTAAGTTCAATAATCAACAATGTGTTGTCATAAGAATATCACCATAGACACCAGACAATCTTTCTTAATCAGACCTTTACAATACAATTTTGTTTGCATTTAGATTTTTTAAATGAGTGAAATAAATTACCTGTACTATTTGTTTTATTTCTAAAACGTTCAGACTTCCTTTATACAAAACAACTATGGCATGGCAACATGGCATTTTACAAATATGAGTCTTGGTCGGGATTCATGTTTTTGACAATGTCTCGTTTTAATGAACATGGTGGAGCTTAAAGTGAGGTTTGGGGCACCATTAACGGTTGAAACTTCCCTAAAGGGGTTTATGCTGCTGACCGTTTCAATGTGGTGCCCATCTGTGTTTCTCAGATGTGTGTCTGTTGTTTCATACTATTGTGGTAACACTTTGTGTCTTTTGTTGTTTTCTCGTCTAAGTTAAGTATCTTCCCTTCACCACTAGTTTTCTTTTACTTGTAGTTTAATTTTGCCCCCCTACTCCTCCCCGACAACTTCCATGACCCCTTTACGTTTGAAGGCGTATTAATCAATCGTCCTTTAAATTTCCTTGTCGGTTTTTAATTATGTCCTATTATGTATTATTATAGTTATCACCCATCGGTGCTTAGCGTTGTGCCTGGCCTGTTTTTATTTGTGGTTCTGCTGGGCCCCTTGTCGGTGGGCCTGTGTTTGGTCGTGACAGTGACCATATTCAGCAAAGAAGAAATAGGTTAGGTATTTTGGATAAATCCAGGTTCATTCCAATCTCGTTTCATGAAAATATTTATCTAACAGATGGGGAGGAGATTTCTTTTTAAGGATAATATCTCTTAATTATAACCAAAATTTTATTCAGTATTTTTTTCTATTTAGTGGAATTCTAAAATTTGTTTCGTTTTGGTTGCAACAAACTTTTTCTTGCAGCAGATGAAGTTTTGTTTTCAAAAACTAAAAGTTTAGCTTTGATGGACATATTGATTTTCAGTGTTGAAAATTATCTGTTGTTTGAAAGGGACGCAGTAATTACATCGTGGTGAAAGCCTGAGCATCTGTTTCATGAAAATTGAAATCAAACGTCAAGTAATATTATGACGATCATAGTGCAATAGCTTAGACAGAAATGAAAAAAAAACACACAAAACATTATATTCTAGTGACAGAATACAGAGGACATTCACGAGAATTTATATGAGTACAGTCTGATTATTAACACACCAAACATTAACGAGGAATAAACTACAACAGGGTTATGAACAAATATTCTTAGTTAAAATCCTATCGTATATTTTGAATTTGAGAATGAATTGTTAAGCGTCAATCTGGCAGATGAGCCTTTATGGTTTTAGGGCAAGACAACGTTATAGGGTTTTTTTGCTAGATATCTTTATTTGGTGTAATATATACAATATAACAAACAAAACAACATGGACCTGAAAAGAAAATAAGGCATTATAAATACATTATAAACAATATACATTGTAATTGTACTTATATTAACATTAAATAAATTAATCTAAATAAGAATTGACATGTACATGTACTTATTTAAATATGATTAATAACGTTTATGGTATTTTATATAAATATTACTTGTAAATACATAGCATGTTTTATTTAGTAAAAATATATTTTATTGTAATTTACTATTTAAATACATGTACAATATGTATATAACTTACACAATAAATGCAAAACATTATTATATACCTTGTCAATGATACAATAACCATTTGTTGTATTTATCAACATTTTTTTACAAACAATTACTTGACTAACAGAAACGATTACTTGGAATCGAATCACGAGTTTTTATACTTATCATTGTGTCTATTAATTGAATCCTGTATACATTCATAATTGTTTTGAGTCTTACTGGAAAACAGTCAAATAAAATACATCTGAAAATACTTTATGCAGCATAAGTTATTAAAAGGTTTCGCTTCAAAAGTATGATAATGGAGTCAGCTCACGTTCAACTACAGAATATTGTCTAATTCAAATACTTCGAAAATCTCAAGTATAAACGTTACTTGCGTTTTCAAATGGGCTGTAAAACGTATTTTCGTTAACTTATTTACACTTTTGTGTCCTTCATGAACATATTTGGGTTAAGAGTGAGGTTTTGTGCGCCTAAAACCGCTTTATACTCCCAAGTTGTTTAACAACCACTGACCGTTCAAAGGTGGTATCCCTCTGTGTACTTTCACGTGTTTTTCATGTCTGTATTGTTACTTGTTTTTGAATTTTTACATGTTTTTTTATGTCTGCCTTGTTGGATTGTCGTTTACGGTAGATATTTTCTCACCCCCTCACATTTTTTACCCCTCTCATTTTTACCCTTATAGCCCTTATCCCTTTAATTCCAATATGGGCCCGTTTGATAATATTCTACAAAATATAAACGAACACCAACAGCCAAACAGTACACCAAAATACAGAGAAACAGAATTCCTTAAGAAAGCCCTACACCGGAGAAAATTGAAAATGCCACAGTCTCAGTTTGATTGAATCTGTTTTCTTTACTTAAGTGATACTTGCTACCGTCCAGTCCCAAGCACTATCTACAAACATCTAACATGAAATACTAACAGGGACTCCCGACAAGATTTTTTGTTTGTACGCTTTAATACTGTTGTTATTTAATATTTCATTCCGTATTTCCAATCACTTGATATTTTCATTTTCATATACTTCCATATAGTACTTGTTTTATATGATACGAGACCTATTATCATGATCAACTGATTATAGTGCATACCTGGTCCATATTGCATGCTCATTCCTATTTGAAAGCCTGTCATATGCCTTTAAAGTGGAGGTCACTTAATGCATTTATTTTATTAAATCGAACACTGTTTAAACATGAACTTTTTATGATCTAGCTAACATTTTCAAATATTTTCGTAAATGAGCAAATATATAAAAGTTATTTTGTTTTGTCTGAATAGTTTTAGAAGAATCAGTTGCCCATTACTTATATATAAAAAGATAAACACTGATTGAAAAAGGGTCGCTGCTTTTTAGCTCATCATATTTTATTCAGTTGTTTTGAATGTTTTCATTAATCTTGCTACATAAGGATAATTTATTTCAAGATTTAAGTTACAACAAAAGCTGAAGACCGGATATATTTCAGCATTGCACGAAAACGTGTAAAGATGCAACGACAGAAAATGACTCCAACGACGGCCATGGATATAGTTTTAACAATAGCATAAGGTCTAAACGTTATAAGATAACAATTTGATCCAAATACTAGTACATGTAACATAAAACCATACAAAAATTCAAAGAATAATATTTTTATTGCACACACATTTTATCCCCTTACAATATATTGGAAAGGCACATATGCATGTAGTTAAAGGACATCCGGCGGCATTAGAATTAGATTTGTTCAGCTTGTCAAAATTAAACGAATGAAGAAAAATATATAAGTACAGTCCCTTTTGTTTTTGTTGGGCTCAAATATATTCAAGAGATCCGACATGGCTTTTTATTTCCTCGATATGATATTCATATTTTTTTTCTTTTAAACTTCAAAACTGATATCCATCTTACTCAATGTGGGACAAAATGCCAACTCTTTTGAATTTCTTAATTACTTTTCACCAGCTGCTTCACACCATGTCAGCGTCAATCCGATAATAAAAACTATGTTTGAAACATTTTTATGCCACGTAATTGATCGCCCTTTGTTTCCACGATGGTTTATCTTAAGGTTTTATCTCAAATTTTGTAATTAACTTGAACAAGAACAATGGTGGAGAGTCGCAGATGTTTTGATAAAATGAGATTTTAATATGTTTCAAATGAAAATTCTTGATTTAATTGAAAGCTTGAATCCCTTCTATAAAGACATATAAAACATTTTACTTCCAGTGGCATTCTGACGCAATATTTCATTACACGTTAGAGAGAGTGAGCAAAATAAAATGAAAGTCATGAAAATCAAGAGCAAAATAAATATACACATTTCACTCAAATATCCATAAAAGGAATCGAAATGAATTCATAAAAAGAATAACAATTCAGTTATTTTAGCTATTTTAGTGAAGGTCTATAATCAGATATACTGTCACCAGAACATTACCATGAATACGAAATACCTTTTCTATTATATCCAGTTCAGACTAACGTAAACACAATCCGACTTTTACACTAGTTCTGTATGCATTTAGATTATTGATTGTGATTATAAACCTTTCCTATAAGGCTTGTTTTGAAACGTTAAAGGGAAAATAAACATAAGAATTTAATTTATTTGATAAATATGTGGCATTATATAAATATCAACTAAGAACTTGTTTGACAGTCTTCTTTGAGACTGTCAATTGTATTCAGATTTTCAATGAATGTTCATTCAGTCGTTTGCGATAGTTACATTATCATGCTTGACAACATTAAACATGTCAATTAATATATTCCTTAATTAATTTCATCACAAATAGTGTAAAAGTCTTTAGAGGAATTGTTTAGATTTTTTTAATATCGCAATCTGAAAATTGTCATGCTCATCAGTCTAGTTATGGTATTTTGGATTGAGTCAGGCTTATATAAATATTTATCTAACGGATGAGGACAAGATTTAAGTCCTATATAGTTTTGAGAGAAAAACAATCTGATCATCGTTCGTTTCTGTTGTGTAGCACCAAATGTTTCTTAACAGAGCAGGAAATATATTTTTTCCCAACAACTATCATTTTTTATATCTGGTGGCCATTTTGATTTTAAATCCAGAAAATGTACCCCTTTCTGAAAGAGACAAGAAAATTGACTACAGGGTTGAAGCCTGAAAAAAATGTTTTATATGAACAAAACAATCAAACGCCAAGAAATAATTTGTCCAGTCATGGTGCAATTCTTAAGAAAAAAAAGAGAAGAAAAACGAATTCTTCTAAAGGCAAAATACTAAATAAAAGACGTAAAGGATGACTATATTTGGGTACAGCCCGTTTATTGAAAACAAGAAATGGCTCGTATGACATAATTCCTTTCCCCCGGGGAAACAATTCGGTTTTGTTCAAATATTCTTTTTTAATTGTACAATCTGTGTTTTACCATGAACTATTTGATGATCCAAACTTATGCAATTTGAACAAATCTTAAAATACGTTCAACAAGCTTTAAAGCCAAGTTCTATCATCATTTCATAATAGAGAAAAGGTTTTAAAGCTTTAAATATAATTAAAAAAATCTTTGAAATTTGCAAGTGACAGACATAATATCAATTTTAATCGCTTTTTACGAGTTGTAAAGACTATGGCCAAGTTCAAAATTTAAAACAAAAAAACATATTGCAAATTAAAAGCGTGAACCGACACAGCAGACAAAACAATTGACCTTTATCAGTCTTTACTTTGCAACATTTATTTTTCAACTTTATCAATTGAAATATTTCAGATATTTGAATGCAAAACACGAATTTGAAAAGTGTAAGTTGCACAGACAAATAAAAATAGTATAGAATTTTAAGATATCTCTAGGAACTGGTTAATGCGATATTTGGTTGAAGTTACCTTTGCTGCAATTTGTTAGTTTAAATAGAGTAACGATATTAGTAATGTATTTACCCGCTGATTGCTGTAAATGTCAGACTGCCTTGTGGCAAGACGTACGAAACCGTGCAGTACATGCAAAAGTCGTTAATAATGCATATTTAATCAGTTAGTAAAGTTGCCAATATCATAAAAAAGGCTTTTAGCCAAATAAACAGTTCAAAATAATTGTTGACTTTTTTCATTTATTTACTTGCTTAAACATTTTAAGGTTTTATGGCGGCTTTACTTGCGGCGGAATACCTAAATAGTCGCCCCGAACATTCAATCAGGGATGTTATATTTCCGATCCTTAAAGGTCGTTAAGCGCGACATAATTGCTGTGCTTGTGGTATTTTAGTTCTTTCTATACGGCATCTTTTTTGTTGGTGGTTCCAGTATTCCTTACTTGAAAACTGTTGAATCACCCTTAGGATATGTGGCCTGCTTTTTAAATTTGTCCTTTGACGTCATATCTTTGATATGCAGGCTTCATAACCTCAGATCCCCTTTCAAAATGTCATTTCATTTAGTTCTGCCCATTGTTTTATCGTTTAGACACATGCATTTTTTACATGGGGACCATATGCCGCTTTTCATTGAATGACACTAACGTGTCACATTGAAGATTCCATGATAACCGCCGTATGAACACATCTGCGGATGTCTCAAAATTCTAAATTTTACCAGTTCATGTTATATGTTTAATTCCGCTAAAGCCGATGCCAGGGGGCGTGGACGGTAGTTTGCACTTGACAGTACCGTCCATGAAAAGGCTCAATCAAACCGAGCCTGCAATATTTTCAATTTTGCCGTGTTGGGCTTTCTTTAGGGATTTTTATTTCTCTCTATTTCAGTGCACTACTTCAGGCAAGAAAGGGCATATGTTATAGACATCAATAAAAGTAAAAAATAAATAAATATTTTACATTTTTTATTACTAACGTACAATAATGGTCAATCTAATAAATAAAATACAGGTGTGTTATGATCCTTCAATTGAATTGCTGAACTTTTTCTCAATTAACTCTAAGAATGTATACAAAAACTCACAATACTGAACACAATCTTTGTGTCGAAAGTCTATATTGATAATTGAAAGAGTTTGATTGATAACTTATCTTCTGCCCGTCATAGGAGTTTACAAAACAAGCTTGAAAATAATCAGCAAAAATTGCTTGAAACACTTTTATTTACAATGATAGAGTTTAGTTATTTATAAAACAAGTCCATTGTAAAGAAGGAACAGTGACTGTTTCTTTTATTAGAATCTTTGTAACAAATAGAAAAGTTAAAATATAGTTATATGTAATTAAAATGTGTAACACAGACATGAGATGTGAGATGAAAAGAGACTTAACCTTTGATCTCCTCAACAACTGGGTATGTTTTAATAAAACTTGATAGAGATGCCAGTTTGTTTTGCAGTTCTATTTTATAAAACTCAATCGTTTCTGTCTCTAATTAATGTAGACGTAATTGAACTGTATTTTTGCTATCAAATAAAGAGCGTCTGTTGCTAAGTGGTTGTAATCTTTGACTTCAAGCAACTTCTAATGTGTTCGAATCCTGCAGCATCGACTTTTTTAATGCCAGTAAGGTATAAACAAAG